>NC_133776.1:105861075-105952744 GCF_003597395.2 Chelonoidis abingdonii
TCTGTTTCCTTGTATTTGGGGTTTGTCTCTTTGTGGAATAAAGGAGACATGCTTCTTGGTATTGTGATGTAAAGAGATTGCATCAATACTCTCAGGTTAGCCCAGAGAGGAAAGTCTGGGTGGGAGAGAGAGCGGGGGAAGGGAAGTGGGTTATTTCCCTTTGTTGTAGGCTCAGGGCTTCTGAGTCTTGGGATCCCCCCAAAGAAGGTTTGGGGAGACCAGAGGGGGACAAAACCTTGGAATTTTTGGATGGTGGCAGCAAGATCAAAGCTAAGCTGGTAAGTAAGCTTAGAAGGGTTCATGCTAAGCACCCAGATTTTGGACGCTAAGGTCCAGATTTGGGAAAGAGGCTTATGATAGGGGTGTAACCTGCAGTGCTTGTCCCAGGCAGTCTGTAATGTGGGCAGACTAGAGGGCACAGCTCTCAAGGCAGTTGACTGTTCTCTGGCATAAGGAGAGGCCGATTTTACTCAAGAGTTCTGTGCGTTTTCTCTCCTGTCTCCCCCAGTGTGAAGAGGCCTTGTTCCAGGTGGTATCAGATGCTGTTGATGTAAATTCAATGTGTATATGAATGTTTCTCTGCCCTAAATTACAATGTAAAGTCTGCAATCCGAGCCGCATCCTGGGTAAGGGTGTCCCCTCCATGCACCTTACAGCCCAGTTGCGCACAGGAGACACTTTGCTTCACATGCAGATCTGTCAGTCTAAGCAGTAAGACATGTGGCAGAGAGTTTGGGGCAGAACCTTGGCCTGGAGACTGTGTATAGGGTGTTCTGTGGCCTTGGCCGACCCTAGTGTTCAGGTTGTTTCACGGGTGATCAGCATGAATGGCATTCTGCACTCAGGGAATGGTATTTGTGGACACAAGATAATATTTGAAGAGGCTGGTCTGATATGCTGACAGAACAGTGGAAGCATCTTTTCCAAATGCAGGCTGACTGATCAGAGAGGAGTGCCCTTTGTTTGTGTACTGGTGGCAGGCAGGTAACACCTAACTGCTTTAGCAGCCAAACCCTGCCACAACACTAGTGCAATGGGCAAGTTTTGTTAGGGCAGCCAAAAGAGAAGGGGGTTCTGTATGTGCCAGGGATGCTGGCATCTGAGAATGTGGGTGCATCCATGTTTTGGCTCAGAGCTGCTTTTCTCCCTGGGGGAGCTTGGTAGGGGCTAATTCTGTGCATCATCTTCCTTCTGCGCATTTCATGCTCTTGCCTCAGAAATTAGGCCATCCAGGCATTCTGTGCCAAGCAGTGCGACCAGGTGGGTGGAGGGTGTGTTACAGCCATGCTCCCTGGGGAGAAGCAGAGAGCAGCCTTAGCCTTTGCTCATCTTCCTCTGACCTGCAAGTTCCCCTGGTCCTTGTCCTCACATGAATTCGCTGTCGTGCCCCAGAAGAGTCTCCAGCAAGAGACTGGTGCGTTCAAAGTGGTGCAGAGATTGAGGTGGAATTGGGAGTTCCGGGAAGCTATGCCAGTTGGTGACACACATGCCAGCAGGGAGCGCTGTGGAGAGGGATCAGGATTTAAGGTCAGGCTTGATGAAGCCCTGGCTGGGATCATTTAGTTGGGGTTGGTCCTGCTTCGAGCAGGGGGTGAGACTAGATGAGCTCCTGAGATCCCTTGCAACTCTGATATTCTATGATTCTGTGAGCAGTCCTGCCCCTTCCACATTCCCTGCCTCTGCTTTGCATTCAGTCAGCCCCTGGCTTGCAGTGTGGAATGACTGGGGCTGTGCAAGCATTGCTAGGTGGGATCACCCGCTGCTCCCAGTCCCACAAGTTGAATTTGTTCTCCTGGAGGAGGCCTCCCCACGCAGAGTGATGAGTAGGGGGTTGCTGGTCCCCTCTGCACAGACTGGGAGTGGGGGGTCATATCTAGAGCTGCACAGTCCGAACCCAGGGTCTGACTGGGTCGGGGGAGGGGCAGACCTGACTCATGGATCTGAGCAGGGACATGGTGAATGGTAGAGAGTTGCTGGGGACTATGGGAAGGTGGGTTAGCCCCTTTGCAGGTTCTGGCCTTGGCCTCCACTGACCCCGTGATTGCTCACGCCCGTGGTTCAGGCAGCTCTCTCCCCTTGGGACTGCAGCAAGAGAAACCATTCCCTGTGCCCTCCCAGACCCAAGAAACTCCTTGCTTGGGCTGCAGGGGTCACAAGCAAGCCACCCCTCCTGCCCTGGAGCACAGGAGCTTCTGCCTCGTCTGCAGGTGGTGCTGTGGTGTAGGGTAAGCCCCTCCCCGTGCACTAGGCCCTCCCCTCTCAATCCTGGGGCTGCATTCTTCCTGGCTTGGCAGGTTCACAGGTCTCTTCCCCCTTCTTGTCACCACTTGGCTCTCTCACCTGGGTTCCTAGTTACATGGAGGCAGTTGATCATATCTCTAGTAGGCCTGTATTCAGTTGTCTCCAAACCTGCTGCTGATTTAAGTGTGTTTTAGTGAGGACAAATTACTTGAAGCTGCTTTAGTGCCATGGAAGCATTGGTGTCCTCTGGCATCTGCCTCTTAGCACTGCCTTTCCATGTCTTCCTCGGGCACCAGAGCTTCTGCAGAGTGTGCTGGCAGCAGGATCAGATGATCTATGTGCCTTGTCTCTGGGGGTTACCCCTGTGTGACAGGTATTGTGGGACCTTTCAGCATAAGAACAGGGTCTTGATCTCGGTTTGATCTGCCCTTGTCTGTCGTCCTCACCTATATCCTTTTACTTACGTGTTATGGAAAGAACGAATGCCTCAGACTTGTCAGTGGTTCTACGTTAAATCAAGAAAAGACCTGAGCATCCTGGTGAGCAAGAGGCCAATGAAATCTGAGCTCAGTGTGCAGCCACTGTCAGGGAATCCACTGAGCTATTGGGCTGCAAGAAAGTAACAAGAGAATATTCTAGTGCCATTGTCCAAATCAATGAGCACCCTCCCCGGACACAGCTCCCCTGGGCCAGCCCATCTCCAGTGTGGGGCAGGGCTTGGAGGTGTTATGAGGCAGGCAATGAGAAGAATTAAGAATTGGGAGAGACCACATGGAGAGAGAAACCATTGGGGCTGTCTAAAGAGGGGTCAAATAAGAGGGTGAGGTAGAGGGATCCACAGTGATGAATTATCCAGAGAAGGGAGATCAGATGTGGCGATTCTCCATTGCTCACTGCACAAGACCAAGGGCCAGTGCAGGGACACTGAAAGGCAGCACACTTGAGAAGGAAATACTTTTTCACACCCCACAATTGAGCTGTGAAACTCATTGCCACAAAGTGTCATTGAGGCCACACACGTAGCAATGAGGCAATTAGATGGGGACATAGAATCATAGGATTAGAAGGGACTGCAAGACTCATGTAGTCTAACCCCCCGCCAAGTGACAGCCAGAGTTCCATTAAGTCAGAATGAGAGGGAAAAGCGGCAGAGAGTCCTGTGGCACCTTATAGAATAACAGACGTATTGGAGCATGAGACTCACGAAAGCTCATGCTCCAGTACGTCTGTTAGTCTATAAGGTGCCACAGGACTCTTTGCCGCTTTTACAGATCCAGACTAGCATGGCTACCCCTCTGATATTTGACACCAATGAGAGGAATGTGAGCTCTCGGGCATGGGCCAAATGCCAGTTGATGGGGGGTTAGGTAGAAGGGTATTCTCTTCTGGGGGTTCTTGCAGCTGATGCTGGGGACTGAATTCTTGTGCTGGTCTGGTCTGACAATTCCTGTGCTCATGTTTTAGAACTGTTTGGATAACCAGCCTTGTTCACAGGTGTGGAAAAGTAGAAGATCGAGTCCCAGACCCATTCTTTTTTTGGTGGGAAGGGAATGCCACTGCCAGCAGCTTGGCTCCCTCTTCCTAGGGCCAGGCAAGTGCAGGCAGCATCCGTGCATGTCCATGGTGCAGCTGCCCCTGGGTTTTCTGTGCCTATATGGGAGGATAACGAGGGGGCCAGGATCCTTTTGTCTGTCTCTTCCTTTTTCCCTCTTCCTCCCTCTCTCTTGGTCTCCATGACAGGACACAAGGGGGCTTGGGGTGAAATGCTATCTGATCCCAGGGAGGCTTTGGTTGAGAATTGGAATTGTTTCTGGGAATTTTGGAGACCTCCAGAAAGCGCCTTTCATTTTTATCCAACTGCAGAAATGGCTGTTATTTATTGAAGATATTTACAAGAATAATGCTGTGCCATGGGGCTGTGAACTGGCAATGAAGTGCGCAGTGTTTGGGATCAGCCCTCTGAACTGTTCTCCCCTCCATTTCAGGGGAGCTGCTCAGGTCTGGGTCTTGGGGTCACAGCTCAGCAGAGAGCAGGCACTGTCCAAATGCAGCCTTTGCTGTGTGTCCTGCAAGAGACTGGGGCAGGTGGCTGTGAGCCCCGCTTCCCCTCCCTGCACCCAGTGCAGAAGGAGAGGTGGGGGCCGGGGAGAAGAGAAGACAGCTGCAGCGGGGGAGCGAGTGACAGAGAGTTCTTCAGCCACCTGTGTCTTGTTCAAGGGCACATGAGTGTGAAATTCAATTTGTAGACGCAAGCTGTGGCTGGTGAGGAACATGGGCCCCTGTGTCTGCTGGAGCCTGGCAGTCTGGGAGCATTGCAGCCTATATGCACAGTATGTCCTGCCTGCCAGCTCCCAGGGAGGCTGACGTCACCCCAGCGAAGCAGTGGCTGCTGCAGGACATGTCTGCTTGAAGTCTTGTCAGGTTCTCCCCTGGTGTGGAGCCTTCTGTCTCCATCCGGGAGCTCCCTTCCCCAGGAGCTGAGCTCATACTACACTGGCACCTACTGAAAGCACCTGGTAGATGCTCCATCGTGTCTCCTTCCCATGGCCTGGTGGGCTCAGGGCCAAGATCATGGTAAGAGGGCCGAGATTGTGCCCAGCATGTGCTGAGGTGTGAGGGGTGCTGTGCGTGAAGCCTGCACTGTGCGCGCCAAGGGCCTGTAGGGAAGCTGGGTGGGCAGCTGCTTTCTCTTCCTTTTCACTGGGCGGATTCTGTTCCTCTCCCATCCCTGTGCGTTTCAGGGCAGGTTGTCAGCTGGATGAGACTTGGGTGGTGTCTGAAAGGTGAGGACTCCCCAGGTGGAGGGCAAGTTCATGCTCCTGCTGGGGGCTTTTGTGGTATAGTGTCCCCCTTTCCCCAGACCGCAGCTGGACAGAGCGGGTTGAGTGCTCACACCCTGGTGCTCTGGGGGTTTGGGAGTGGAAGATGTCCCTGGTCGGAGTTCTCCCACAGACCCCAGCTCCAGGTTGCAGCATTTCTGCTTCTGCCTCCCCACAATGCATGGAGTGGGCTTTGCCTGCATCAGGAACCCACTGTTTGGGGGTGATGGCATTGTGGGGCAGGCAGGAAGTGCCTTCTCTAATGCCCTGATGTCTTGCGCCGCTGCCCTGCTGCTGCTGAGGCTGACACCTCCCAGTGGCAAGAGAGGCTCATAGCTGAGTACAGCAGCTTCAGTTTGACATATCCCAAAGAGAGCAGTTGCCTGTCTGAGCTCAAGTGGAGTCCATCAGGGCATTGAGCAGCCTCTGTTGTTAACAGGTGCCTGAGTGCAGGAGGAAGGCTGGGGAGAGACCAGGGCTAGGACAGGTCTTATGGCTACCTTGGCAGCAATTTGGTGCTCTTTGGGCGGGAGCTGATGGTCTGGCTCTGGCTCTCCTCCATTTGAGTATTGGGAAATGTGTTTTAATGCAGCCAAACGAAAGACTGTACAACTAGGAGCAAAGAATGTAGGTCATGCTTTTGGGATGTGGTTTGTATCTTGGAATGCAGCAGCTCTGCAAAGGATAAAGGTTATGGTAGATAACCAGTGAAGCATGAGCTCCTGCCAGGGTGTGGAGGGTGAACACCATCCTGGGATGAATAAGAGAACTTTAAGCAGGAGTAGGAATGTGAAATTCCCTCTGTATACAGTATTAGTGAGATCACCACTAGCTGTTGTGCCTGGGTCTGGAAAACCTTCCTTATAGCAAGAGACTAGGAAAGCTCAATCTATTTTTGTTTACCCCAGAGAAGGTTAAGGGTTATTTGATCTTGGTCCACCCCATGACTGTGGGTTTAGTGTGGAAGTAGTGCTAGTGGCCCCACTGGCCTTAAACTTGGACTATAATACATATGTAGGGAGGAGATTTCAGATAGTAGACAGAAAAGGCCTTGTGTGATCCAGAGGCTGGCCCAATGAATGATGCCACTGTGGACGATAACAAATGCTCATGGGGTCAAGGACAGAGTGACTGACTCTGTGACCAGGTGGGCAGGCCACTCGGCTGTGATGTGCAAGATCAAGTTCAAGTCACTGTTTCTTTGATTAATTATTTTATACAAAATGGAGGAGTTTCAACAGGAGAGATTGAGAGAGCCCTACACCAGAATAGTCCAAAAACCAGAGGCTAGAACATGCCCCTGCAGTGAGGAACCCCAAGTGCAAATTTCTTGTTCTTAGCATGGGTAGCGGATTAGCCCCTCTCCCCATGGAAGGAGGAGTTCCCCCCATGGCCACTGGAGCCCTGGCCCACCTGTCCCAAGCTGCCACTGGCCGTGGCTGAAGCTGAGTCTCCACTGGCTTCAGGGGAGAGGGGGAGGGAGACGAGGTCTTGGGCAGATCCTAGGTGGGGCCATAGACTGGGCTAGGGGAGGCTTAGGGTACATCCCGAGTACCCACCAGTGTCGGTGGGTAGTGAGCGATTTATCAGGGGTCGATATATTGCGTCTCATCTAGATGCGATATATTGATCCCCGAACGCTCTCCCGTCGACTTCGGAACTCCACCAGAGCGAGCGGCTGTAGCAGAGTTGACGGGGGAGACACGGTTGTCGATCCCGCGCCGTGAGGACAGAAGGTAAGTCGGAATAAGATACGTCGACTTCAGCTACGGTATTCCCGAAGCTGAAGTTGCGTATCTTACATTGACACCCTTCCCCCCCATCAGTGTAGACCAGGCCTTAGCCTGCCCCGACCTTTGATATCCACGCCTCGGGCAGAGGGGAATTGAACTGGGGTCTCCAGAATCCCCAGTGAGAGTTCTAACTACGTGGCTAGCAGTCATAAAGGAGGCCACCTCCTCACAGGTTCCAAGCCACAAGGAATCATTGTGATAATCTAATCTGACCTCCTGCACAGCACAGGCCACGGAGCTACCCCAAATAGTGCTGTCTCCTCCCCTCCCTGTCTCCCGGCATTTCGTGAGTGTAGTTCTTTGCTTTTCTGAAAATGTCTGAAATTGAAACTAAACATTTTGGGTTGAAACATTTTGTTTTGACATTTCTACAATGTTTTGCTTTTTTTCAGTTCAGTTGAAACTATTCAGTGACATGGCATGGATTCGTGAATAGTTCTGGGTCAGCAAAAACTGCATTTTTCAGTGAATAAATGATTTGCTGAAAAATATCCCCCCAGCTGTAGTTCTGGGCAAGCTGCAGGAATTCTTGGGTGAGGGTCTCTGGACAGTGTTACGTAGGGCTCAGATGAGGTGGTCAGACTGAGCCCTTCTTTCTGTCCTCGTGAAATGTGTGAAACGTGGCTGAGGCACTCTGCCAATGGGGCATTGTTGAGACATGGTGCTGCTGTCGCCACAAGGGGGCAGAAAGCCAGAACACTGAGCAGTGTGAGGGGACCTGATGGTTTCGGCCTGGCACATGGAAGCTCATGTTTATCTTTCCCTCGGTCTTGGCTTTTCCTGTGGCAGCCCGAAGGAGGTACTGAGCATTGCCCTGTTTGTATCAGCTCTGTTGTGACGGGCATGGGAAAGCTGGCCTCTGAGCTGCCTTTTGTGTGGTAGATCGCTGTCAGGGGATGCATAGGGGCAGCATTATATAAAGCAGTCATGTGTGGGGAGCTTAGAAACGTGCCAAAGGGATGCCACCAACAGCCCCAACTGGAACCCTAACAGTAATGCAGCAGCCCAGCCATAGGACACAAGGACAGGCCATGCTTCCTGTTTGAGTCTGAAAAAGACAGGCTTTTTCATATACTGTGAGCCACTGTGTCAGGGTGCTTAGCACAGGAGAATGGAGCAGAGCTGTGTCATAAATAGATAGCTAAGGGTTAATGTTTCTTTTACCTGTAAAGGGTTAACAAAAGGAACCAAACACCTGACCAGAGGACCAATCAGGAAACCGGATTTTTCAAAGCTCTGGGAGGGAATTTTTGGGTGTGTGTTCTTTGTCTGTCTCTCTGTTGTGCTCTCTTGGCTCTGAGAGAGGATCTCTCTATCTCCAGGTTTTCTAATCTTCTGTTTCCAAAGTTGTGAGTACAAAGGTAGAAAAACAATAGGCTTATATTGTTTTTTTTTGTATTTACATGTGTGTAGTAGCTGGAATGTTTTAAAATTGTAATTTTTTTTGAATAAGGCTGTTTATTCTGTTTCTTTAAGCCAATAACCCTGTATTGGTCATCTGATACAGAGACCATTTTATGTCTTTTTTTCTTTCTTTTTTATAAAGCTTTCTTTTTAAGACCTGTTGGATTTTTTCTAGTGGGGGCTCAGGGATTGAGCTGGCAGCTCACCAGGGAATTGGTGCGGGGGAAAAAAGGAGGAGGAGGGAAGGTGAATTGTCCTCTCTGTTTTGTAATTCAAGGAGTTTAAGTACAGTAATCTTCCAGGGTAACCCAGGGAGGGGAAGCCTGGGAGGAGGTAAAGAGGGAGAAGGGAAGTGGGTTATTTCCCTTTGTTGTGAGACTCAGGGCATCTGAGTCTTGGGGTCCCCCAGGGAAGGTTTTGGGGAGACCAGAGTGAGGCAGGCACTGAAATTCCTGACTGGTGGCAGCGATATCAGATCTAAGCTGGTAATTAAGCTTGGAGGTTTCATGCTAGCATCTTATTTTCTGAACTCTAAGGTTCAGATCTGAATAGGAAAGCTATGACAAGCTGCCATTCAGTGTTGGGATGATGGGAGCGTGGTGTGTGACAGAGGCCTGAGAGCCAGAGGGATAATGTGTCTGCAGTACAGAGTCGCCATCAGCCTGTCTTCACCCCAGTCAGTTAGCTGTGGGTCTGCAGTGTGAACCTGCTGCAATCCTTGTACGCCCTTAGCCACGCAGATCCGGCGCTGTCCCTCACTCGTGGTGTGGAGCTGACCTAGATGTGGTGCTAAGGTCTCCTTTTGTGCAGTTAGGGAGGTGCTAATGATGACTGGACAGCTGGAATTGCACTAGGAGTTTCCTTTCAATGGGTCCTTTGCAATCTTCTATTTTGGAACTATCAATTTTAGCCTAGTTGAATGTTGCTAAGTTCTTTGGGTTGAGAAGTTCTGTAGTTGTTAAATTAGTGTTGCAATATGCCACATTTCAGAGGGCTGGTCTTCCCTTTGCTTGGAGCCCTTTCAGTTAAAAACCACGGCATGTGGCCACCTCTGAGCCTGCCTGCAGCAAGAAGTTCATCTTATCCAGTGAGTTTAAAAAAAAATAAACACACTTATCTCTATGGCAACAGAAGAAGTTTAATATACCTGAAAAAACTGATTAACCTTGTAAAGTGATGGCAGACCAAGTTACAATCTTAACTCTACGCCTTGCAGAATGACATGGAGAAATGCTGTGCAAGTGTCATGTTATTGCTATGAAGAGTTTGTTTTGGCTTTTTTGATGTGTTCTGCATTCATGTAACTAACTGCCCAAATGGTCAGGTCTGTGCTCTGTGGTGTTGTTTGTAAGTGACAATAAGTAGTGTATGCTCCCCTCTGTGACCTCCATCTAACTTGCAGGAACAGTGGTACACGCCTCTGATTGGGGCACCTTTGCATGCGGGTAGGTCTGTCAGTCGTGACGTGGGGGGATGCAGTTGGTCCTGCGGAGGGCAGTCGGTCACTGGCAGTGCGGGGGTGGGGGGGAGTGCATGCGTACATTGTGGGGTGGGGGAGTCCATGCACATTGGCTGTGGGGGGGGTTGGTTACTAGCTAGGATGAGCATATGTTCTGGTTTGGCTGGGACAGTCCCTTTCTTAAGCCCTGTCCTGGCAATCCCGACTTTTTTGGCAGAAGAGGGCATTTGTCCCATTTGCTCTTGCCAACTGGGAAAATGCCCACTTTTGTTAAAAAGACGGAGTGCAGTATCGAGGAATGGTGTGGATTGGGAGCGGCGGCATGGTTTGAGCAACTAGCGACACCCTCGAGTGGGGAGCCGGCAGGGTTCAGGTGAGTGGCTGGGGCCAGTCCTCCAGGGGGGTGGAGGGAGAGGAGGTTGGAGAGAGGGGCTTGTGCCAGCCCTGGGCACTGTCCTGTTTTCCCTTTGGGAAATAAGGTCACCCTATTACTAGCTATGTGGGGGATGATGCTGTTCAGCAGTGGCATGGGAGGCATGTGTATTGGCTGTGGCAGAGGCTGTCACTAGCGGTGAGGGTGATGGGGGGCCACACTGATCTCTGGTGTGTATAGAATCATAGAATTATAGGACTGGAAGGGACATGGAGAGTCCCCTGCATTCATGGCAGGACTAAATATCTAGATCATCCCTGACAGGTGTTTGTCTAACTGCTCTTAAAAATCTCAAATGATGGAGATTCCACAACCTCCCTAGGCAATTTATTCCAGTGCTTAACACCCTGACAATTAGGCATGGGTTTGTATTGTTTTGATCCAGCGTGTGGTGCTTCGGTAGGCATTGCGGTGGGCAGAATTGAGGTTGTCTGCGTTTGAGCTTGGTGACTGCATGGGGAGGATTGGTCTTCTACAGTGTGTTTGGGTGAGTCTGTGCTGTGTATGTCTATAGCACGTGCTAGGTCTGTGGCTTTGAGTTTCCCATTCTTGTCCTTAGCAACCTTAACTAACTTTCACACTGTGTGTTTGAATAAGTCTGGGGTTTACAGAGCGTTGTGTTTCACACTCCAGATGTTGTAGAGCAAGTACACTAAATATAAGGGGAAAAGATACTCTGTCAGCTTGCTCCCACTCTCATCCAATGGGCTACATGCACTAGTGGACACAGCACAGATCAACTCCCATTATAGCAGCCAACCAACAGCTTGCCCATGTTCCAACAGATTAG
Source organism: Chelonoidis abingdonii (assembly GCF_003597395.2). NCBI lineage: Eukaryota > Metazoa > Chordata > Testudines > Testudinidae > Chelonoidis > Chelonoidis abingdonii. The sequence goes on from NC_133776.1 coordinate 105,872,015, forward strand.
TAAATCACTCTCTGAGTAGTTCTGGGCACCCTAAAGGAGTCTCAGGCCAAGACCTATGAATCCAGCCCTGCTCTTCCTGGCCATTCCTGATCAGAACAACCAGTGCCTCATTCAGAGAAGAACTTTTCCTTCCTCCCTCAAACACGGAACAGTCTGACCAATCCTAAAGAAACCCACCCTGGATACTTCCGTCGTCACCAGCTACCACTTGGTGACATATCTCCAGTTCCTGAGCAAGCTCATTTTGACACTAACCAAAGGCCAACTATATGCTCATCTAATTGAAGCCAGTGCCATGTCTAGGATACTATCAGGTTTCAGGCCGGGATTTGGAACTGAAAGTGCTATAGTGGCACTGATGGATGATCTCCTGCCACTGGATACAGGGCAGACATTCAGTCTCACCCTCCTGGACTTCTCCACAGTTTTCGGCACTGTTGACAGTGAGGTTCTTCTGTCTCACTTAAGAGAAGTGGCAGGGTTCCACAATTCACTAAAATTGTTTGAATCCTTCCTGGAGGGATACATACAAAAACAGAATGGCCAGACTGGGTCAGACCAATGGTCCATCTAGCCCAGTGTCCTGTTTCTGACAGTGGCCATTGCCAGATGCTTCAGCGGGAATGAACAGAACAGGGCAGTTATCACATTGTACAAAGCCAGCTTCTGGCAGTCAGAGGCTTAGGGATACCCAGACCATGGGGTTGCATCCCTGACCATCTTGCTAATGCCATTGATGGACCTGTCCTTCATGAACTTAGCTAATTATTTTTTTAACCCAGTTATAGTTTTGGCCTTCACAAAATGCCCAGCAACAAATTCCAAACGTTGACTGTGCATTGTGTGAAGAAGTACTTTCTTTGTTTGTTTTAAACCTGCCTATTAATTTCGTTGAGTGACCCCCTGGTTCTTGGGTTATGTAAAGGGGTAAATAACATTTTCTTATTCACTGTCTCCACACCATTCATGATCCTATTGTCCTCTATTGCAAGGTTTCTCAAACAAGGGTTGCCACTTATATAGGGAAAGCCCCTGGTGGGCCAGGCTGGTGTGTTTACCTGCCCTGGCCGCAGGTCCCACTGGCCACAGATCGCTGCTTCGGGCCAGTGGAAGCTGCTGGAAGCGGTGCGGGCCAAGGGACGTATTGGCCATCACTTCCAGCAGCTCCCATTGGCCCGGAGCAGCGATCCGCGGCCAGTGGGAGCTGCAATTGGATAGGGCAGGTAAACACACTGGCCTGGCCCGCCAGGGGCTTTCCCTACACAAGCAGAGATTCCTGTTGAGAAACCCTGCTCTATCATATCCCCCCATTAATTGTCTCCTTTCCAAGCTGAACAGTCCTAGTCTTTTAATCTGTCCTCAAATGGAAGTTGTCTTTTTACCTATCCCTTTCGTAATGGTTCTTAACACCCTGTTAGCTTTTTTGGCTGTCACTGCATATTGAGCGGACGTTTTCAGAGAATTATCCACAATGATTCCAAGTTCTTTTTCTTGAGTGGTAACAGCTAATTTAGACACCATCATTTTGTACGTGTTGTTGGGATTACATTTTCCAATGTGCATTACTTTGCATTTATGAACATTGAATTTCACCTGCCATTTTGTTGCTTTTGTAACTCTTCACAGTCAGCTTTGTACTTAACTGTCTTGAGTAGTTTTATATCATCTGCAAACTTTGCCACCTCACTGTTTACTCCTTTTTCCAGATCATTGGTGAATATGTTGAATAGCACTGGTCCCAGTACAGACCCATGAGGGAGACCGTTATTTACCTCTCTCCAGTCTGAAAACTGACCATTTCGTTCTACTCTTAGTTTCCTGTCCTTTAACCAGTTACTGATTCATGGGAGAATCTTCCTTCTTATCCCATGACAGCTCACTTTGCTTACGACAGGGACCTTGTCAATGGCTTTCTGAAATTCCAAGTACACTATATGCACTGCATCACCCTTGTCCACATGCTTGTTGGCCCCCTCAGAGAATTGTAGTAGATTGGTGAGCCATGATTTCTCGTTACAAATGTTGTGTTGACTCATCTCCAGCAAATCATTTTCATCTGTGTGTCTGATAAGTCTGTGCCTTACTATAGTTTCAACCATTTTGCCTGGTACTGATGTCAGGCTCACTGGCCTGTAATTGCCAGGATCACCTCTGGATCCTTTTTCAAAATTTGACATATTTGCTATCCTCGTCATCTGGTACAGAAGCTGATTTAAATGATAGGTTTCATACTACAGTTAGTAGTTCTGCAATTTCATATTTGAGTTCCTTCAGAACTCTTGAGTGAATACTGTCTAGTTCTGGTGACTTATGACTGTTTAATTTGTCAAGTTGTTCCAAAATCCCCTTTATTGACATCTCAGTCTGGGTCAGTTCCTCAGATTTATCACTTAAAGAATGGCTCTGATGTGGGAATCTCCCTCTCATCCACTGCAGTGAAGATTGATGCAAAGGGGGTGGGGGAGAGGGATAGCTCAGTCGTTTGAGCAGTGGCCTGCTAAACCCAGGGTTGTGAGTTCAGTCCTTGAGGGGGTCATTTAGGGATCAGAGGCAAAAATCAGTACCTGGTCCTGCTAGTGAAAGCAGGGGGCTGGACTTTCAGAGTCCCTTCCAGTTCTATGAGATATACCTATATCTCCATATATTTTTATTATTTAAAGAATTCATTTAGCCTCTCTGCAATGGCCTTGTCTTTCTTGAGTGCTCCTTTAGCACCTCGATTGTCCAGTGGCCCTACTGATTGTTTGGCAGGCTTCTTGCTTCTGATGTACTTACAAAAACTAACTACTTTTTTTTGTTTTGCTAGTTGCTCTTCAAATTCCTTTTTGGTCTGCCTAATTATACTTTGACACTTGACTTGACAGAGTTTATGCTCCTTTCTGTATTCCTCGAGGGGGAGGGATAGCTCAGTGGTTTGAGCATTGGCCTGCTAAACCCGGGGTTGTGAGTTCAATCCTTGAGGGGGCCATTTGGGGAATTGGGACAAAAAATCTGTCTGGGGATTGGTCCTCCTTTGAGCAGGGCTTTGGACTAGATGACCTCCTGAGGTCCCTTCCAACCCTGATATTCTATGATTCTATGATCACTCCTTCCCCAGCCAGAAGTGATGGGAAACTGCATTTCCACCATTGGACCACTCCCCTGTGGAATCCCATGGGGATCAGTTCTCTCTCTGGTCTTATTCAACATCTACATGGAGCCATTAGATGAACTGGTCTGAATACTTGGATTCAAGTGTCGGCAGCATGAGATGATACTCAGTTCTACCTGTCTTTCACCTATATGATCAGACTATTTCACTAAGATGGCCAAGAGCTTGGCTGGAGAACAGCTGGATTAAACTGATCCTGAGCAAGACAGAAGTAGTGTTGGTGGGCAAAGGAGAGTATTTTGAGGAGTTTGCAGCCACGGTGGCATCTAGTTCTGTTGAAGATTCATCTCCACAATTAGTCACTTCAGTAGTAGTTTATGAACCTCTTGAATTCCTTGCTGTTGCCAAGCTCTCTCACAGCACTATCTGCAATTAATGCTTTCTACCATGTCCATATGGCTAGGAGACTCTGTCCCATCCTGGTGAACAATGACCTAGCCTCTGTTAGACACACCTTGGTCACCTTCCCTGGACTACAGCAGTACAATATAGGTCATGCAGAACCTCACTGCATGACTCCCTAGCAACATGGGCTTCGTGAGCACATCACACCTGTCCTCTGCTCTCTACACTGCCTTCCCATAAATAGAGCTGAGTTGGAGGCCTCAGCCCTTGTCTTCAAAGTGCCCTATGGCCTAGGCCTAGGTGTCTGAGCCAACAGTTCTAGGATGAGGGCTGTTGTTGAGAACTCTGCTCCTCGGCCCAGTGGGATGCTCTAGCAAGGGTAAAGCTTGTCTGCGGTAGACAGAACTTCTCTGGGAACAGTTGCAGACTGTGAAATGAACTTCTCCAAGAACTGTGGACCATTCCAAACCACTCTGCCTCCTGTTTCAAGTGCCTGGAACACTTATCCCACTTGCCTGTGTTACATACACAGAGCAACAAACCCCAAAGAAAACACTACTGCACATCAACTGGGTGAGCGAGAGAGAATCACATGTGACAGGAGTTAGTCATGTCACTTTGAAGAGCCACAACAATGATTTGAAGGCTGCAGAAAATGTCTGACTTTGAGAGACTTAAAGAGGTCAATCAAAACAAAGATCAAGTGGTGACTTTTATATGCTGTGATCAAGGACCTTCTCAGGGACAGAATACCAGGTACTAGAAGGCTCTTTAAACAAGTGGAGAAAGACATAGCAAGAACTGATAGCTGGACACTGAAGCCAGACAAATTCAATTTAGAAATAGGACACAAATGTTGATCTGTGAGGGTGATTATCCACTGGAACAAACTCCCAAGGGAAATGATTGATTCTGCATATCTTGGTGTTTCAGATGAAACCTTTTTGGAAGTTACACTTTAGCTAAACACAAGTTATTGGCTCAGTGCAGGAGGGACTGGCTGAAATTCTCTGGTCTGTGATATGCAGGGGCTCAGCTAGGGGGTCCCTGCTGACCTTTTAAAAAAAATCTCTGCATCCTAATACATTACTGGAGGGCTCTTGGACACTGGTGACATGGCAAGGTAAGTACCTCTCTGCTGAGGAATAGAATGTGCTGTCAGCTTGGTGGAGCTGTTGTTATATGATTTTGGGGGAGCTAATCTAGAAAGGGTGAATTATCAAGTCTGTGCCGAAAGCTCCTCTGACTGCCTGAGTTTTCAGTGCATTAGCAAGGCAGCATGTCTAGGGGTTAGAGCAGGGCTCCAGGAGGCAGGGTTCTGTTCCCAGATGTTTCACTGCTCCCTCTGTCCTTAAACAGGGCGGGTAAGATCAGTGCCTTGGCTTCCCCATCTGTAAGATGGGGGTTGATGCTTCCAGCTCACTGGAGGGCCTCTTGGCCTTTATGTGCATGACTGTGACATGATTTATTGTTAGTTACCTGTAAAATGCAGTAATGGTCAGAAAAGTGACCTTTGTACTCAGCACATCCATCCCATGTGTCCAAGTGTTTGCCTCACTCGTGGGACATCTCCAGCCCTCACACCTCCGCCACCAGGCAGCTTCAGTCGCTTTGCAGACCATGAATGCTCTTTAGAGGGAGAAGATGGCTGCTCTGATATCAAGGGGGCCGGCCGACTGCCTCTACCTGACTACCAAATACTTGTTTGCCTGGGCGGCTTCCCTGCACCGGGAGGCCTGGATCTCTCTGCTAAGAGAAACAGCTTCTCCCACATCTCTCCCTTGCTCCCAGATATCTGGCAGTTTGCTCCAGAGCATGCCTCTCCCTCTTCCCTTACTGTGCTGGGAAGTGCATAGACACAAACAAGTGGGCTGCTCCATGCTTACTGGACAAGCCTGGCTGGTGCTGAAGGGACAGCTCCCACCTGAGCTGATGCATCTTGTTTGCTGTGCAGATGTCAGCGGCTATGAGAGAGCCAGTCCACTCACTCGGAAATGGTTAGTCCTGCACTGGTTTGGGACTCTGGGGAAGGATAAACTGGCTAACAAACCCCAACCTGTATGGACTGACTGGCAGCATCGGGGGAGAGGGGGAGACTGGTGTCCTGCAGCTTGGACTCTCCTGTTTAGGGACACGCTTCCCAGGGAGCTGCGTGAGGAAGGGTCTGGGGAAAGCTGTTCAGTCTCTAAGTAATTTCAAACAGCCAGAAGCCCCTATCCATGACATGTACCTAACCCATGGAACTCCTGGCTGCTGGGTGCCCTTGAATCGGATGCTGCAGCTGAGTTAAAAGGGGCTGGTTCATTTCATGTCCATTAATATTTTCAGGTAGGTGCTATGATTGGGTTAATCAAGTCTCCTGCTCCAGGTGGCTGATGGAGGAGGGACTGTTCTTCCTGTGCACTGGAGTAAGGAGGGGCTGGGGGTGCTGGCTCAATGGCAGAGTTGTAGGGGGAGAGTTTGCTTCTTGGCAGTGCTGGTTGGTCTGTCAGGGGGTTTGCAGACACAGGGCAAAATGAGAAGCACTCTGAGGTATCAGCCCTAGGGTCCGAGTGTGCAGTGAGCCAGGACCATCTCATTCAGGAGCAAACACAGCAGACTTTCTTCCAGCTACAGCTGGTGAGCCTGAACTACCAGGCAGCATGAGTGGCGTGGAGCTGTGAGCACAGCTTCTGTGGCAAGGAGGTTAGGTGAGGTCTCCTTATCCTCAAATATTTGTAGTGCCCATCCCAAGGTGTTTTGGGATCAAACAGGCAGTTCTTTGTATTTAACAGCTGGGTCTGAGTGCTCTGCCTCAGGAACTGCCTCCCGCCAGCAGAGCTGATTGGCTGGACTGGGGACTGATGGATGAATGTCCATGCATAGCGGCTGTTCATCTCCAGGGATTCACTTGCAGTTTAGATGGTGATTTTCATTAGCCTCTGCCCCTGCTGAGAGTCATTTACAAATCAAACTCAGGCAGCGAAGCGAGGGAGGGGCTGTTGCCTCTTCACGAGGAAGTCGGGGGAGGCAGGAAGCTGCAGTGTGTGAGATAATCCAGGATATGGCATTAAATGGTCTATTTTGAAGTAACTGCCTATCAGGCATTCCGAATCCCAGCCTGGAGACAGACTTCCCTGCAGTGTAGCTGCTGCCGTGCTGGGGGTGCGGGTGGGGTTTGCTCTTGGCACCACCTCTTGCTGTGATGCAGTGGCAGCTGTTAGGTATGTGCCAGCATCAAATGCTCGTTTCTCAGCTTGGAGAGGAGGACAGTTCTAGATGCTGTCAGGAAGTATTGCAAGGTCTGCTGTGAGGAATGGTTTATCTGTGCTGTAACCCAGACTAAGGGGCACAGGCCCAGCTTGCTTTGAAGTGAGCTGATGGGCGAGTAGGATGCAGTCTGACACAGACTCCTTGGCAAAGGGTCCCATGTTCTTTGCAAACATGTCTCCCCTCAGACCTCACATACTCACTACACCAAAGACATGTCTTACAGGATATTTATCCATAAAGAGTAACGCAGAATATCTACCAAAAGATCCTAACTTGTCATTATCATTGGGAGTTGTATGCAGGGGTAATACTTAAGGAATAGCGTATTTACATTGGAAGTGTGCTTTATGGACTTGGAGTAGAAGTTAGTCACCAGAAAACAACATGGCTTTGTCTACACTGCACACCTTCTATTGGCACAGGTGTGCCGCTACAGCAGTGCCACTGTTAAGTATGCTCTTGTCAGCAGGAGAGCACTTTCCTGCTGACAAACTAAAACCATCCCCAATGAGGGTTGGGAGCTTTGTCCCACTGAGAAAGAGCTATCCACATTGGTGCTTTTTGACTGTAAAACTTTTGTCTATCAGACGTGTGGGTTTTTTTTCACACCTGTGACCAACAGAAGTTTTACCGAGAAAAGTGCACTGTAAACATAGCCTGTGCCTCAGTGATGGCCCATTCAAGCAGGGGGGAATTACCACCCCACCCTGGCTAGCCATTTATGCAGTATGTGGCTTACTTGCTTAGCCTTTTTCTGTCCCAAGACTACCAGTGGAAAACCATCAAAGATAACCGCAAGGAATCAAAACAACTTGGAGGTGAAAAAGAAACATGACAGCAGAGGTTTGCTCTGTCTCAAGAATAGAGACAAAAGACTGTTTCAGTATAACACAGAGTGGGGAGAGGCATTCTGTGTGCATTCACTGAAGAAACATCTTGTAGAGTGAGGGATGTTTTGGGTGTGGAAGTTTGGGTCCTGGTTCCTGTGAAGCTGCAACAGACCAAACTTGGGGAGGAAACTGACTTATCACAGAATTCTAGAAATGTAGGGCTATGGAACCCAGAGCACGTCTGACCACTGTTTGTCTAACCCAGGGCTCTCAAACGCCAATGACCACCAGGGCCACATGAGGGCTAGTGCATTGGCCCGAGGGCCGCATTACTGACACCTCGCCCCTGCCCCCACTCCACCCCTTCCACGAGGCCCCACCCCTGCCCCGCCTCTTCCACTCCTTACCAGCCCCCATTCCAACCCCTTCCCCGAAATCCCCACTCCAACTCCGCCCCTCCCTGCCTCCAGGGGGTGCAGGAGGAGTGTGGGGTGCAGCAGGGGCTCAGGCCAGGGAGTTGGGGTGTGGGATGCAGGAGGAGTGCAGCAGGGGGTCGAGGTGTGGCAGGGGGCTTAGGGCAGTGGGTTGCACTGTGGGGTGCAGGAGGGCTGAGGGGTGCAGCAGGGGTAGGGCAGGGGATCAGGGTGCAGGAGGGGTGCGGCAGCTGGCTCAGGAAAGTGGGTGCAGGAGGGGTGCGGGGTCAGGGTACGGCAAGGGGTGTGTCAAGGGGCTGTAACTGGTGTTGGGGCTCGGCCCTCTCAGGCACAGCTGGGAGCCAGGGCGCCTCACTACAGGCAGCAAAGAGTTCTGGGTTCTGGCCCTTCAGTAGGGGTTAAACAAACAAATAGTCGATAAGCCCAGGCTCTGGGTCAGGGTGGGGAAGTAAGCAGTTCAGAGCTCAGGCCCTTCAGCAGGGGCTGAGCAAACAAATAGTCTCTTAGTCTACGAGAACGGCCTCCTCAGGCCAGCGAGAGGGGGAGTCTGCCACCCTTGGACGGGTGGCAGGGAGAGCACAGGCCCTCCCACTCCACTGCGTTCCGGCCTGGGGCCCTAGCAGCGGCCAAGAGTTGCTGCTGTCAGTGGGGATCCTGGCCGCAACACACTGACATTGGTTCAGGCTCTTCGGGAGCCAAACCAGGGGTGGCTACCCCCGGGCCACTTCCGACCTCCCCCTCTCTGGGTACCTGCGTCTTGCTGGCGTCTTCCGGTGGGTCCCAGACCATGGGTTCCTCAGGATACCGGGCACGGGGCAGGCTTGGCCAGTCCTTCTCAGGATACCGGGCGCGGGGCAGGCTCGGCCAGTCCTCCTCAGGATACCGGCCGTGGAGAAGCTCAGGCAGCTCCTCAGGATACCAGGCATGGGGAAGCTCAGGCCAGGCGGGAGCTTGGCCACTCGCATCTGTTCTCTTCGGCGGCTGGCCTCCAAGTGAGCGCCGGGACTGGCCTTTTATACTTCCTGTCCCGCCCCTTGACTTCTGGGGAGTGGGAATGGACGGCAGTGGCTCCGCCCACGTTGGAGGCTGCAGGGGCTCGGCCCTCTCAGGCGCAGCTGGGAGCCAGGGCACCTCACTACAGGGGCTCAGGGCAGGGGGTTTGGCTGCAGGAGGGTTTCGGGGGATGGGATCTGGCCTGGCACGCACTGGGGGCAGCCAGGCTCCCTACCTGCCTGCCATGCCCCTGTGCCGCTCTGGGAAGTGGCTGGAATGTGGGGGAGCAGGGAAACAGGGGTGTGTGTGTTGCTGTTGCTTCAGGCACTGTCCCCAGCATCTCCCATTGGCTGGGAATGGGGAACTGCTAGCAATGGGAGCTGCTGGGGGCGATGCTTGAAGCAACATCAACACATACCCCTGCGCCCCTCTTCCTGCAGGTTCTGTCCGTTTCCTGGAGCGGCACGGGGGCAGGGCAGGCAGGCAGGGACCCTGCCCTGCCCACTGTATGCGTCGGGCTGGAGCCGCTTTAGATAAACACTGGGGCAAGGCAAGGGGGCCGCGAGGAGCTCACGGGCCGCAGAAAATAACCTCGTGTTTGAGACCCCTGGTCTAACCTGTCCTTAATCTCCAGTGACAGGGATTCCACAGCCTCCATTGGAAGCCTGTTCCAGAGCTTAACTATTCTGAGAGTTAGAAAGATTTTCCTTATATCTAACCTCAGTCTCCCTTGCTAAAGGTTAGGCCTATAACTTCTTGTCCTGCCTTCAGTGAACATGGTGAACAATTGATCACCATTTTCTTTGACAGCCCTTAACATGTTTGAAGACCATTATCGGGTCCCCACTCAGTCATCTTTTCTCAAGACTAAACATGCCCAGTTTGATTAACCTTTCCTCATGAGTCAGGTTTTCTAAACTTTTGTCTTGTTGTTCCTTTCCTCTGGATGTTTTCCACTTTATCCACATGTTTCTTAAAATGTGGCATCCAGAACTGGACAAGAACTCCAGCTGAGGCCTCACCAGTGCTGAGGAGAGCAGGACAATTACCTCCCAAGACTTAGTACAAGACTCCTGTTAATACGTCCCAGAGTGATGTTAGTCTTTTTTGCAACTGCTTAATATTGTAGACCTACATTCAGTTTGTGATCAACTATGACCCCCAGCTCCTTTTCAGTAGAACTACCACCTGCCCAGTGCTAGATCCCCTTTTGCATTTGCACATTTGATTTTTTCCTCCCTAAGTGTAGTACTTTGTACTTTTCTTTATTGAATTTCATCTTGTTGAATTCAGAGCAGTTCTATAATTTGCCATAGTCATTTTGAGCATTGATGCTGTCCTCCCAAGCATATTCTTCCCTCCATTAACCAAGTCATTAATAAAAATATTGAATAGTGCCAGACCCAGGACTGACCCCTGCAGGACCACTCTAGATATGTCCTCCCAGTTTGGCAGTGAACCATTGATAACTCTCTTTGAATAGTTATTAGATAGGAAAGATACCTGTTAGTAAGTGTAGGCCCTAGTTTGTGTGTTATGATTTTGTTTTCTGCTGTAACCATTTGTTTCTAGCACTCACTCTTGTTTTTCGTTGAATCTGTTCTTTCTTAAATCTCTTGTTTTACTGTAAGTGCTGTGTGTTATGTGGATGGGGGAGTGAAGGTAAACTGGGGTACACTGGTCCTTTGGGGGCAGAGAATGTCACAGGAATGATTCACAGGGACTCGGGGACAGACAGACAAGCTGGCATACTCAGACAAGAGTGCTAGAGTGGCCGGAAAGCTGGTGGTGTCAGGGCCCTCCCTGATTTACAGCTACCAGAGGCGAAGTTCCCTCTTGCTAAAGGCCGGACTCCACCTGAGCAGGGGGGAAAATAGATTTCTGGTACGGAGCTAGCAAACTGATCAAAAGAACTTTAAACTAGGAATTCAGGGGAGACACTTGGGAGATGCTCGTGTCATTGCCACACCTGATACTAATATTGAGTGGGAGGAAAATTAAGGAAGAGAGAATCCAGCAGTGGAGAAAGGAACAGCAGTGGATAGGGGAATGGACATTAAGAGAAAAGATAGTGTCAGTGCCAATGAAGCTAACAGGTAGGTGATATTGGCAGTAGAATGACTGTTGTTAATTGGCTGAGGAATCTGGGCCAAGCCAAACAGAAACAAATAAGATGTTTGTACACCAGTGCACAGAGCCTGGGTAACAAAGATGATCAGAGGAATGGAAATCCTACGGAATGATAGGAAACTCAAAGAGCTTGGCTTGTGTAGCCTAACCAAACAAAGGCTAAAGAGAGACATGATTGCTCTTTATAAGTACATCAGAGGGATAAATATAGGGAGGGGAGGGAGAGGAGTTATTTAAGTTAAGGGCCAATGTTGACACAAGAACAAATTGATATAAACTGGCCATCAAGTTTAGGCTTGAAATTAGACAAAGGTTTCTAAGCATTAGAGGAGTGAAATTCTGAAATAGCCCTCCAAGGGAAGCAGTGGGGGCAAAAAATAGTGGCATAAGTTTATGGAGGGGATGGTATGATGAGACAGCCTACAGTGGCATGTAGCTGATCTGCGACTGCCAGTAGCAGATATCTCCAACGACCGTTGATGGAAGACTAGATGGGGAGCCTGAGACAGGTTCCCGAGGGTGCAACCTGGAACTGGGGTGCCACTGAGCCCTCTGTCTTGCCAACCTGGGCTCCCTCTCACACTGTGATGCTGTGACAAGCTACAAACCTCTCCAGCTACTGCACTTAACACAGACATCCACCGGCAGGGACACACCCAGCTGCATTACAAGAATGCTTTTGCCAGCCACTCGTGAACCAGCAATAGAGAAGCTCCAGCCAGTTCCCCATAGCTCCTCAACCCAGAGCTGTACCATCTTGCCCTGGTCAGGCTTCTGACCAGGATAAGGGTATGTCTACACTAGCAAGTTTCTGCACCACAAGTTATATCACTTTTTAAAACATGCTGGAATTAAATCACTGTTGCTTGTCCACCCTGGACTGGAGCACATCCACATTAGCAGCTCTTGCAATGGCAAAGAGAGCAGTGCATTGTGGGAGCTATCCCACTGTGTAACTGGCTGCAGCGTGCTTTGGGAAGGGTTTGCAATGCCTTGTGGGGCAGGCACAGCATCACATGATGCAGGTTTCCCAATCCCATCCTTCCATGGGCGTCCTACTGCATTGCCAGCTGCTTTTCAACTGAAGGGTTTGAGGAGTGTGTGTGTATGGTGGGGGAGAGAGACGGTGTGTCTGGGGGGACAGAATGTGTGTCAGCATGCTGGCTTTAAGTTCAGACAATGGCAGCTGCCAGTCCTGGGGGTGGGAAAAACCCTGACATCAGCCCCTGCCTCCCTCCTTGGGCACCTGCGTGCGCTTTTGCGCTCTTTCTCTCACGCTCACATAAACCCACCCTCTCTCTTTGTGTTCAACAGCAGGAGCATTGAAATGGTGCTTTGAAAGGGGAGGGTTGCATGTTTCCATGGCAGCCGACTTCAAAATAATGATCAGAGTGGTCACTTGAGGCATTATGGGATAGCTCCAGAGGCCAATTACAGCCCAGAAAGCACTCAAGTGTCTACACCAGAGGTGGGTAAACTTTTTGGCCCAAGGGCCACAGCTGGATATGGAAATTGTATGGCAGTCTGAGAATCCTCACAAAATTGGGGGTTAGGGTGTGGAGGGGAGGGCTGCAGCTGGGGGTATGAGCTCTGGGGTGGGACTGGAGATGTGAGGTTGGGGGTGCAGGAGGGTGCTCCAAGCTGGAATCGAAGGGTTTGGAGGGCAGGAGAAGGATCAAGGCAAGGGCGGGAGCAGGATCAGGGCTGGGGGAGGAGGTTGGGGCATGGGAGGGAGTAGGGGTGCAGGTTCTGGGCAGCGCTTACCTCAAGCAGCTCCCAGAAGCAGTGGCATGTCTCTCCTCTGGCTCCTACATGGAGGCGTGGCCAGGCAGTTCTACGCACTGCCTGCGCGGCCAAAGGGAGGTGCGGGGGCAGCGTGCGGAGCCCCCTGTCTGCCCCTACACATAGGAGCCAGAGGGGGGACATGCAGCTGCTGCTTCTGGGAGCCGCGTGGAGTGAGGCAAGCCCCGGACCCTGCTTCCCGACTGGAGCACCAGAGTGGGGCAAGCCCTGGATCCCGCTCCCTGGCAGGAACTCAATGGCTGGATTAAAATGTCTGGGGGGCCAGAGGCGGCCCCTGAGCCATAGTTTACCCACCCCTTGTCTACACTGGCAACAGAGTGCTGGAGCCTCTGTGCAAATAGCCTCATGACTCTCGTCAAGGTGTTTTTTTGCTGTGCTGCAACTGAGGATTTTCTGCGCACTAAGTGGCTTGGCAGTGTGTACACGTCTGCAGTTTGAGCGCAAAAAGCTGCTTTACTGTGCAGAAACTTGCCAGTGTAGAGAAGCCCTGAATTTATTACACAGTCCACCCCTCCCTCAGGGTGGAGAGGACACATGCACCAGCTCTGTTCCTGAGCAGATTTCCCCAAGCACTTAAAGCAAAACACACTGTTTTAGGTAAATTATAAAACAAATTTATTAACTACAGAAGGATAGATTTTAAGTGATTATAAGTAGTAAACATGGAGATGAAAGTTGGTTACCTAAGAAATAAAAAGTAAAATCACAATCTGAGTTCTATAAACTAGACAGGATTTGAATCAAGCAGTATCTCATCTTGATGGTATTGCTCCTTCATACACAGGCTGAGATTCTCCTTTCCAGCATGGAACCACCACCGCAGTTCAGTATTTTTCCTTTAGATGTGTTTCCAGATGTTGAGTTGTAGGGAGAGTGAGGCCAAGTGATGATATCACTTCCCCCTTTCATAGCTTTTTTCCAACTTGCTGGAAAGATCTTTTGCTGTGAGCCAAACAGTCTCCATTGCAGGGTGGATTTGATTTAAATCACTAGCCAGGAAGACTTGATTTAATCATGGTTTTCTACAGAAAAGTGCATTCTTGTTGGTTGTTATCACTATATATTTTTAAACAGTGATTTATTTTGAAAACTTTTCATATTAGTTTTACAGCTGTATCAGAAAATGAATGATTGGTTATTTCAGGTAATTGAAGCATATATTTATGAAGTCATTGGCAGGTGAACTATCTCCAATTCAACAGGTTAATCATTAATATTTGGAGGATTTTCTTGCCATGCAGTATTAGGAGGAGAACATCACCAGACAGACATTTACATTGTTTTATATAATAAAACGACAGCGTTAAGTATTCTGGATATTTTTCTTCAACAGCAAACTTACGTTATTTTAACAAAACAAGCATATGTTCCTCGCTTCTCACATTTATCTCCAGACTTCTTCTCCTTGTCCAGATCTGTTCCACCCTGAACAATCTCCTATTCATTGAACTTTTTGAAACTTTACACTTTTAGAGAGAGGTAAGGGATTGACTCTGAGTACACAAATTTGCAGAGGGACAGTAGAGTTGAGGTCTGTTATTTCTCACCTCTATATATTTATTTATTTATTTATTTATTTAAAAATATTTTTGCTGTTAACAGGCATGTTACCTCTGGAGAGACAAATCCACAGTTTGAGAACTGCAAAACTAAGCATCTCTGATGGTATCTTTTAGACTAAGCCCTGAGTCCCATTGAATAGATAGTTAAGATTAACCTAAATAATTCATACAGCAGCCAGTGGAACCCTAATCCATGAACTATTGGAACTCATTTACAAAACTTTTCTTAAACATGACATGAATATATTATCTCATACTATAGAATTAGTATTTATAGTCCCTGTTCCATGTCATATGTCTTTGAGCTATCATGTATCTTAATTAAAACTATCTTTAGATAGGTTTTTTCCTCAAAGAGCATTTTATCAAAAAAATTCGATTTAAATAAAAAAAAATCATTGATTTTTATCCACCCCGCTCCATTGTGTATGTGCAGTCTCTGAGAGGTTTCCATTGTATACAGTTCCTGGGGTAATCCTTGTGAGTGTGTATTCCCTTTAGTGGGCCATCAACACTGTCTGGTGTCTCCATTTTGTACCTGAAAGGCTTGTTGTGGGTGTTTCCAACTTTACAACATATTTCAGTAATACACACAGCAAAACTTCATAACGTCCCATACAATGATAGCACGTACAATCCAACAGGATATTAATATTCAACAGATCAAGAATTTTAAAATGATACCTTACAATGCATACTTTGTACAAAACACATCATAATTATATCACCATGGTAAAGATGGGGGTACCAGGGTGTTGCTTTGGGGCACAGTGTCACAGATGCCTCTGAGTTACTACAGAGAATTCTTTCCCAGATGTCTGGCTGTTGGGTCTTGCCCACATGCTCAGGGTCCAACGCTTTGCTGTATTTGGGGTCTGGAAGGAATTTTCCCTCAGGTCAGATTGGCAGAGACCCTGGGGGATTTAGGCTGCCTTCTGCAGCATGGGTCACTTGCTGGTTTAAATTAGAGTAAATGATGGATTCTCTGTAACTTGAAATCTTTAAATAATGATTTGAGGATGTCAGTAATTCAAACAGAGGTTAGGTGTCTATTACAGAGGTGCGTGGGTGAGATTCTGTGGCCTGCAATGTGCAGGAGCTCAGACTACATGATCATGATTGTCCCTTCTGGCCTTAAAGTCTGAACCTGAGTTTAGTGGTCCCCAACCAAATGTTACAAGCCCAGGAAATCCAGAGTGAGGGTTACATTTAAAAGCAATCCAAACACATTGACATATGGGAAAGTAAGTTTAGGCACTCAAGCAACCTCAACTCTGCCCTGTAAGAGACACAAATATGTTTTTAAAAATCAGTTTAATATAAGCTGGGACCACAAACCCCAAAATGCCTTTATAATAATTGCATTGTTATTGCATGGTGTCCCTACAAGACAGCATTAGAGTGGTCTGGATGCCTTGAATGTGCATTTCCGTACCTGAATATGCTTGGATGTCTTTTAAGCTTAACTCTAACTCTGAATTTCCTGGGTTTTGTAGTGATTGGTTTTGGGGAAAATTACAGTCCCTCTAATGTTGTTTTTGTTGGGTTTTTTTTGCCCTTAAATTACTGATATGTGCTCTCAACTTTAACAATTTTAAAAAACCAAGGAAATTTCAAGACAAAAGAACCATGTTAAGACGAAGCTAATGATGTACGTGAGTGTGAAACCAGAAACCCAGATGGAATGCTGCGATATGATATTACTAATGAAATCGTATGAAAGATACATAGTAGCAAACTTACTTTGGCTTTGCTTTAACTTTTAACTTCTAAGGGCAGATTCCTTGGTACCTCAGCTGCAAGCAGCAGCCAGAATGCCCTGGAGAGTTAGGCTGCATTTACAGGGTTTCACTTAACTGTGCTGCTCTCATGATGCAAAGTGCACTGGTAGATGTGGCCATTAACTTGAAATTGGATCATTGGTTTAGAGGACTGTGTTAGTGAGACTACATGAGGGGTGTGTGGGGAGCCCAATCCTCAAGTAAAATTTCTCTGTGCTTAAGAGTTCCCCTGGCAGTGCTGTGTGGTGGAGCTGAGGCTGTGGTGCTGGGAATAGCCTTTGGAGCAGTGATTCTCAAGCCAGCATGAAGAGAACTGACATTTGGACCCAGTAATCCACAGTGAGAACTCTTGACATGGGTTGAGTCTCTCTTATGCCATTGAGTCGTCACTAAGGTTAAGATTCTGTCATGGGTATTTGTTGTAAAAGTCACAGACAGGTCATGGGCAATAAAGAATTCACAGAAGCCCCATGACCTGTCCCTGACTTTTACTAAAAATATCCATGCTAAAATGGGAAGGGACTGAGCAGCTGTGGGGTTGCTGGGAGCTCTGGGCCCTCACCACCCATAGGGGCTTGGAGCTCCAGCGTCCCCCAGATCCCCATGGGCCCCCCCCCGCCCCACGGCAGCAGGGGAGATGCAGGGATCCCCCTGCCATGGCAGTGGGAAGCTGTTGGGATCCTCCTTCCCCCCCATGGTGGCAGGGGGGCTATTGGGGTCCCCCTGCTCCCCCTGCAGTGGTGGCAGTGTGGGGCTGTTGGGGTCCCCCTGCCTCTGCTGCAGGTGGTGGCCGGGAAGCTGGCAGGGAGCTGCAGGGATCCCCCTGTCCTGCAGAGCGGCCAGGAGCTGCAGGTAACCGCCCCCTGCCATGGCGGCTGGGAGCTGCGGGGTACCCCCGCTGCCCATAGCAGCTGGGAGCTTGGGGACCCGCTGCCTTAGGCATTGGAGATACCTCACAGCTCCCTGCCGTTGCAGGAGGCAGCAGGACCCTGCAGCTACCGGTCACCAGGGCTGAAGTCACAGAGGTCTTTGGAAGTCACGGATTCCGTGACTTCTGCAATCTCCGTGACAAAATCGCAGACTTAGTCATTACAACCAATGGGACTGTTGCATGAAAATTAGCTGTAGAGGAAGGGTGATGGTTGGCTTTTATCTCTGAAGTCACCAGGTATTAACTGTTGCTGTAGTCTATATAATCATAAAAGCTAGATACAGTAATCATTAATAACTTCCCTTAATTACTCTGTTTTACTGAACTACAATCTGTACACACGACTTAATCTACTTCTAACTATATAGGAAGTTAGGCGTGCGTGTATAATTATGCCCTGCCCTGACACCACAAAAAACAATTCGGATTAAGATGTGTTAGTGTTTGAGGTCCCAAATTAGACTAAATTGATTGTTAAAGTGACTTCAGATAAAGTGACTGCAGATATTTTGCATCTCCCCTGCCCTGAATAGAGTCCCTGCAGGTCAGAGTTAAGGGTTTTGCTGAAGGAGAAACTTTGTTTTGAAGAATAACTGGGGGCGGGGGAGAAGTGTACCACTAACCCTTAACAACAAAAATGTACCCCAGGTACCAGATTTTGGAGAGTTTTAGCAATAGGGAAAATTTGGGTCTGTGACTGGGCAGAGTTAAGTTTGTTTGGGTTCCCCGACTCTGCATTTCCAGCCTTTCATGTGTTTAGATTGTTTTTAAATTAACTGTGTATTTCCTAGATTTATAAAACTTGGTTTTGAGAGAACAGCAACTTCCTAGTAATTTGTTTTACCTTCCCTTTCTGATACGTAGTCAGCCTTAACTTCATCTTCATGTAGCTTGTGCCTGCGAATCTGTTTGTATTGTGCTCTGTTGGCGGGTGGGTGAGGAGGGTTCTGTGGTCCATTGGGTGCAGTGGGGAATCAGGAGTGCTGGATGTGGGCTTGGAGCAAGTGAGGTGGGGAGCACAAGTATAGGTACAGCTTCTGGACTCTAGTGCATGGCACTCATGCGCACCCACATGTGGAATACAAATAGGGACCACACATCTTGAAGAACCCCCAGTTACAGGTGAGTAACCCCTTCTTTCTAGGCCAAACATCTCCTTTTATGAGGGTTCTGTGCTGATTTCTCAGCACATGCTGTGCTACCCTGGCTGTCTTGGATAGGCCAGACACAGCGGGAGCCCATTCCTTAATGACCAGCAGTGAATTAGCTGCACATGTGTAGTGCAACTTTCAGATACCCTGTATGTATTTTTCTCTCTGGATTTTCCTTCTCTAAAGAGGTGCTCTCTGGTCTGTGGAGTCCAGAAGTGAACCATTTCCAGCCAGCCTGCAAAAGGCTTTTATTTTATGCTCCAATAACTCCAAGGCACCTCTGTGCCAGCCCTCCATGCTCTCTGGGGAGATTTGCTGGGGTGCTACAGAGGCACAAAGGTAAGGGCCCTGCCGCTACGCAGCCTCTGTTCCTGGGTAAGGGCAGTACTGCTCAGCCAGGTCCTTACTGCACCTGGCTCCCAGTGTGAACCCTGCCAGGCCAGTGATCCCCTGAGGGCAGGGGACTCTTCTGTGAAATTGCCATCGGAGGAGGGGGAGCTGGGCTGCAGGCCATGCTGCTTTTATTCTCCTTCCCTGGCACTGTCTGATGGGGTCTTTGCAGTGAGTCGGCAGCCTCCACCGCCTTCCTCTTCCACTTCCCTGCTGGAGGCAACAGCATTGAAGGAGAGGGAGGGAGGGGACCGCCAGTTACATAAGAAACAAATGCAGCAGGCAGAGTAGCTCCCAGACTGGGGGAGGTGAATGGCAGAGCATTGCAGATCCAAACAGCCTCCAGCAACGGCTTCCTAGCGCAAGAGCTCTGCTTGCTGACATATCCGCAGGTCCCCATCTGAAGCAGCTTGCTGCCAGCTTCCCTTCCCAGGCAGGGACTCTCCCCTGCTGGGGTTGGCAGGCAGGCACACGATGCCGGGGTTCCCTGCATGTGGGCCCTTGCAGTTTCTCCTTGCGTGACTGGCAACAAAAAAGTGTGAGCCTGTCACACTGACCTGGTTACACTGAGACTGCTCAGCTGCTTCTCTACTTTAATGCCTGATCCATAGTGCTGTCACGGGGGGGGGCACCCTGGTGAGCCCAGGGGACTGGGCTAGGACCCATCCAGCAGTGGGGAGGGAAGGGGTGGTCTGGGGTTGCCTGTAGTGTGGCTGGGGATAGTAATGAAGGGGACAAGTAGCGAGAGGTGGGGGAAGACAACCGGGCTGACTCAGAGTGGTATAGGTGACTGTTCTAGGAGACCCAGGGCTGGCAGTGAGACACCGTGGCAGGGGAGAGTGGATGCACAGTGACTGCGTGTATGCTCTGTCACAGAGCAGAGGACAGCTGTGGGTACCATTGCTTCCCTGGGGGCTCCTTCCATTTCCCACTCCCTGTATGCCCCATGGACAGTATCTGGAGGGGTGGGGAAGGGAGGGGAAGAGACACGAGTGTGGGGGGCAGCCCTCACCTGACACATGAATGCCTCTCACTAAGGCAGAAGGCTTTTGCGATTCATGGCTGCTATGTGAAACGGGAGTGAGGAGAGGTCATTGGGCAGGGACTCCTGGGGTGGGTTCTGTGGGGGAAGAGGGCATCCCCTCACCGTAGTATCTAGATGTCTCATAATCTTTAATGCATTTATCCTCACACACCCCTCAGTGCATGGGTTGGGTCCCAGAGAGACTAAGGGACTTGCCCAAGGTTACACAGGGAGTTTGTGATGGAGCAGAGGTTTGAATCCAGGTCTCCCAAATCCTAGGCTGGTGCCCGGACCATTGGGCTTTCCTCCTTGTTGTCCAGTGGAGGCTGTCTCTGTCCAGCCCAGCAAGGCATTCCTTTGTGTTTGTGCTGCTTGTACAGGCAGGTGCTCTCCATGGCAGTTGGCAATAGTTGGCTCTTCTGTCATGTTACAGGTTCAATTAACTCCGTAATGAGAGATGTCAGATAGTTAAGCGTAATCAACTTCATTAGTCAAAGATTAATACAATATAATACAAAAGAGAAGGTCAGTATGTTACCAGACTGTCTGGGAGGCAGCAGCGCAGCTGGTCAGTCTACTGCCTCGAAATCTGAGCTTCACTTTACATCTATATATATTAGGGTTGTTTGCAACAGATGAGTGTTTCTGTGCAGTACTTTGAACCTAACATATTATTCTTATCTATCTCCTTTGACATGTTTTCAAAGACATTTTGATAGGCCTATATAGACCCTGCATGTAAATACAGATTGCAACTAGTTTCTTATCTTGTTTTGAGCATAGCATTCCAGAAGTTAGCAAAACGTTAGAGGCATTCTGCACCAGCTATAGTTTGGTATACAGGGCATGTTAGCTAAGCCTCAATAAAACAGTTTGTCTTGTCCTGTCCCTCTGGAATGGCTCTGTACCTAGCTCTGAAGTTATAACACTATACAGCTATCCTTGATTAAACAGCTTAACATATGTGAAAAGCATTTTGGGAAGAACTTAATATGAATAAAAATCATAGTTGTACAAAACATACATGATGTGTTATATAATATTGATATTTGATGCTGGCTAAAACCATAAACCTTACAAGCTTTGTCTTGTCTGTCTCCAGACATATTTTGTAAGACAGAGGATCTGTAGTTGCTAGCCATAGCATGAATACGGGAGGGCTTGTGTATTTTGCAGACCTTGTTGTACTTTCCTATAGAATACAGAGCAAGAGTTATACAAAGGTTACAGCGTCTAATTATAGTACAGTTTTAGAGTTATGCAATTCAGCATGAATATAAAGCATTCTAAACATAAGGTACTTTACTTATTTACTATTAGCTACTTTCTTATTTTGGTGACATAACACCTCCTTTTCAATCACACTTGCAGTAACAACAGCAAACAATTCTTTGAGTTCTTGTTCATGTCAATTCCAATCAGGTGTGTGCGTGCACTGGAAGATTTTTCCCCTAGTAGTATCTGTTGGGTCAGTCCGGGCGCCCCTGGAGTGGCACCATCATGGCGCTCAATATAGGGCCCTGCTGACCCACCACACCCCCTCAGTTCCTTCTTACTGCCAGTTACAACTGGCACTTCCCCTTGTTCTTGTTGTGACAAGCGCGTTTGACAGTCTGTATAGAGTACTAATTAGTTCTGTAATTAGAGTGAAGTAGTTAGTTCTTAAGTTTCCTGTGGAGGGGTTTCCCCTTGAGTGCAGTCTCCTAGCTTCAAAGCCTGTGAGGTCTCCAGCAAGTGTATGCCCAGAAGTGTTTGTGGGAGAGCCATCAAAATGATCACTGTAGGATCTGCAGGGGGTTTCACCCCAGTACACTGAAAGATAGAGATTAGTGCCTGAAGATGCTACTAATGCAAGCGGCACTCCGGCTCAGTCCGATTGTGGGTTGGCGGGCCCGGCGTTGAGTACTGCCTCCTTGGTACACAGTGCCCCAGCACCGTTGGCATGGGGATGAGTGCTGAGTAAAGACAAGGATTATTGGCAGAAGAAGAGGAGGCCGGAGAGGGGTCATTCCCTGCCGGCTAGACCCAAGGAGACGGCCATTGTGAGACCTGAGCAAGTCCACACTAGTTCAGCCTCTCTGCAAGAGATGGTCATGTCAACTCCTGCCCCAGTTGAAGGGCGGTCGAGTCTGGACCACTCTTGCTCGCCGAGACTGAGCTGACAGTTTTGCCTCCTGTCGGCCCCAGAGGCATTTGAAGCAGCCCGGGATCTGCTCCAGCTCACAGCACCATTCTCCCCACCTAGATGGGAGAGGTTGCCGGCACTGGTCGCTCCCCCAGCACTGTCAAGAGGGAAGCCTGCAATGATGGCGATATCCATCCCCAGTGCACCATTTCCCAGCTCCAGAACAGAGTCAGCAGCCTCACTGGGCCCTGAGCCCTCGGCGCGGAACCTCGGTACCTTGAAGTACTGCTCCTCCATGGTCCTCCTTTTCGGAGACCTCAGAGTCAGACTCCTATTGATCTCATAGGAGCAGAAGTAGACAGTCCAGATCATCATGAGACCGGAACCCTTACCTGTCACTGTGGCCTGTGCAGCGGCATCCCCCTGCACAGTGGCCCTTTTGGACTCCCTGGGCCTTTTGCCAAGGGTGGAACGAAGGGTTGAATTTCAGAGCAGTGGCGGCCTCGGCCACTTTCTTACTGCCTCTGGCATTGGCAGGATCGGGGGTAGTTCCATTACTCCCTGTTGCCACCATCCCAACCTTTGTGGTACCGGCGTTGGCTATGCCAACCCAGTGGTATCAGTGCCGACGTCCTCGGCACCGACAGCCCCAACACCATCGGTTCCGGCTTCAGCATCAATGTATACAGCTCTGACACCGAGGACCATGACACCGTTTGCGTCAGATGCAGCCCAGAATCCCCAAGGACTACGGGACTCCTTGGGCATGGAGGGAAGAGAGCAACCACTCCTTGCGGGGGTCTCTTCCTCCTGTCCAGATGAAGCGCTGGTGGCACTTCGGTAGCTCCAGCCCTGGAGGACAACTGAGTCCTCCAGCAATTGCTGAGGAGGGTTGCCCAGGGCCCGGACATTCAGGCGGAAGAGGTAATGGAAGACGCAGATCCAATGGTCGATATCCTCAGCCACTTCAGACCAGCACATATTGCCCTACTCCTCATAAAGACTATTGCCAACACCACAAAAACCTTGTGGCAGACCCTGGCTTCATTGTCCCCTACAGCTAAGCGCAATGAAAGATGCTATTTTGTGCTGTTCAGGGGCTACGCGCACTTGTATACCCATCCTTCACCAGATTCTTTGGTCATGGACGCTGCTAACCAGCACAAGCGCCAGGACTATCAAGGCCCCTCCCCAAAGAATTGGGAGGGGAGATGACTCGATCTTTTGGGGAGAAAGATCTACTCCACTGGCGGCTTGCAGCTGCATGTCTAATCAGCAGGCCATTGTCAGCAGGTACTGCTACAGTACGTGCAGGGCAATGGCAAAGTTTGCAGAGCTGCTGCTGCAGGACTCCCATGCTGAATTCTCGGCCCTCGTGGAGGAGGGCAAGCTCATTTCCCGAGCTTCATTGCAGGTTGCTGTGGATGGGGCTGATGCAGCCACTCGAGTGTGCAGAGGCGGTCAAAAAAGCAAACAGGATGTTAGGAATCATTAAAAAGGAGATGGAGAATAAGACGGAGAATATTTTATTGCCCTTATATAAATCGATGGTGTGCCCACATCTTGAATACTGCGTACAGATGTGGTCTCCTCATCTCAAAAAAGGTATACTGGCATTAGCAAAGATTCAGAGAAGGGCAACTAAAATGATTATGGGTTTGGAACGGGTCCCATATGAGGAGAGATTAAAGAGGCTAGGACTCTTCAGCTTGGAAAAGAGGAGACTAAGGGGGGATCTGATAGAGGTATATAATCATGAGTGATGTGGAGAAAGTGGATAAGGAAAAGTTATTTACTTGTTCCCATAATATAAGAACTAGGAGTCACCAAATGAAGTTAATGGGCAGGTTTAAAACAAATAAAAGGAAGTTCTTCTTCACGCAGCGCACAGTCATCCTGTGGAACTCCCTGCCTGAGGAGGTTGCGAAGACTAGGACTATAACAGCGTTTAAAAGAGAACTGGATAAATTCATGGAGGTTAAGTCCATTAATGGCTATTAACCAGGATGGGTAAGGAATGGTGTCCCTAGCCTCTGTTTGTCAGAGGAGGGAGGTAGATGGCAGGAGAGAGATCATTTGATCATTGCCTGTTAGGTCCACTCCCTCTGGGGCACCTGGCATTGGCCACTGTCGGTAGACAGGATACTGGGCTAGATGGACCTTTGGTCTGACCTGGTACGGCCGTTCTTATGTTCTTACGTTCTTATAGGTGATGTCTACTGGGATTGCCTTGGGAAGGGGCTCCAGGTATCAGGTCTGCCATATGAGGTACAGCAAACCATTCTGGATTTCCCCTTTGAGGGGTCTCTATTTTCCGATCAGACGGATAAAAGGCTACATAGCCTGAAAGACTCAAGAGCCACTGTCAAATTGCTGGGCCTCCACAGCCCCGCCATGCATTGGAGGCATTTTAGGCCACAACCTCCTCTGCGGTTCTACCAACTGCAGAACTGGCAGGATGGCTCACGAAAGAGAAACAGGAGCAGTAGGAAGAGGCTGCACCCATCCTCAAGCCAGGGCTGTGGCCCGTCCAAACCTTTATCCAGCTAGAAGCAGGACTTTTGAAGGGGCGAACGAGGACAGCGCACCAGAACTTGGACTGGATCCAACCCGCCTTATCTTCTCTTCCCAACTATCCCCTTTCTACCCTGTGTGGGCCCGTATCACATCGGACCGCTGGGTGCTCTGCACAGTAGAGAAAGAATACTTCCTCCAGTTCTCTGCCTGTCCACCCCCCCTTCCCCATCCCTCTTCAGGGACCCTTCTCATGAGCAACTCAGACAGGAGGTGCACTTGCTCCTCTCACTGCAGGCAGTGGAAGAAGTTCCTCAGGAGCTGAAGGGCAAGGGCTTCTATTCCCAGTATTTCCTAGTACTGAAAGCCAAAGGTGGCCTCAGGCCCATCCTAGACCTGGGACAGCTCAACAAATTCATGAGGAAACTGAAGTTCCGCATGGTCTCTTTGGCCTCCATATCCCTTCCTTGGATTCAAGGGACTGGTATGCCACCCTCGACTTAAAGGACGCGTACTTTCATATAGCAATTACACCATCCCACAGAATGTACTTCAGGCTTGTGGTGAGCAACAGTCACTACCAGTTCACATTCCTCCCATTCGGCCTGGCAGCGGTGCCCCTCGTGTGTTTACCAAGTGCATTGCAGTCGTGGCTGCATTCCTACACAGGCGCCAGGTACAGGTGTTCCCGTGCCTCAACGACTGGCTGATCAAGGGCTGCTCCAGGGCTCAAGTGGAGGCACAAGTCGACTTCTTAAGAACGACGTTCTATGAACTGGCCCTTATCCTGAACATGGGGAAATCGAGACTATCCCCTGTTCAGCAGACAGAGTTCGTAGGTGCAGTACTGGACTTGACACAGGCCAGGGCATACCTCCCGGAAGTGAGGTTTCTAGCCCAGAGCGACATCATTCAAAGTCTCAGGCAGTTTCCCACCACCAAGGAATTGCCTAAAGCCTCTAGGACATATGGCCTCTTATACCTATGTGGTGCAACACACCAGGCTCAGACTCCAGCCTCTCCAGTTGTGGCTAGCCTCGGTGTATTGGCTGGCTCGAGACAGTTTGGACAGGGCTGTGACTCTGATTCACCCGGTCCTAAACTCCCTCCAGTGATGGCTCGACCCGCAGGTAGTGTGTACAGGGATCCCCTTCACCCGTCTTCAGCTATCCCTCTCACTAGTGATGGATGTGTCAGCTCTGGGCTGAGAAGCACATCTGGGGGACCTCAGGACACAAGACTTCTGGTCTCAGGTGGAATTCGCTCTGCACATCAGTCTCAGAGAGCTGAGAGCGGTCCATCTGGCATGGCACTTGACAGGAAGATGTGTATTAGTCATGACAAACAACGCCATAGTGATGTTCTATATTAATAAATGGGAATGCACGCTCCTCTCCCCTGTTCCTGGAAGCCCTCGCACTGTGGGACTTCTGTGTAGCTCATTCAATACACCTTCCTGGAGTACAGAAAAAGTTTGTGGACCGTCTCAGCAGGTCCTTTCACGACCACATGTGTTCCCTACACCTTGACGTCACGAACTCCATCTTCCAACGATGAGGCTTTCCCCAGAGGAACCTGTTCGCAACATAACAGGAAGTGCCAACAGTGCTCCTCCCTGAACCACAGCCTGGGCTCCATCGCAGACATGTTCTTCCTCCCAGGGGGAGGCCCTCTTCTCTACACGTTCCCACCCATTCCTCTTGTTCACAAGGTGCTCCTCAAGATATGGAGGGAAGAAACTTCAGTGACATTGATAGCTGGAGCCTGGCCCCGCCAGCACTGGTACCCATCCCTCCTGGAGATGTCCGTGGAAGCCCCAGTTACCTTGCCTCTCTTCCCAGATTTACTAACTCAGGATCTCAGCCGTCTCCAACACTCGAACCTCGAGTCGTTGCACCTTACGGCGTGGAAGCTCCATGGCTGAATCCCACAGAGCTCTCCTGCTTGGACCCGGTTAGACAAGTCCTCCTTGACAGTAGGAAACCCTCCAGCGGGGCTACTTACCTTGCCAAGTGAAAGAGTTTATCATTCTGGTTGGCGCAGCATCACTTGTCCCTGATGCTCGCCTCTATACCGCTCATAGTGGACTACCTTCTCCATCTCAAGCAGCAGGGACTGTCCATATCATCAATAAGGGTTCATTTGGCCGCCATCTCTGCCTTGCATTCAGGCTCAGAGGACCTATCGGTGTTTGCCAACCTTATGGTCAGCCGTTTCTTGAAAGGTCTTGACAGGCTATATCCTCACGTCTGGCAACCACCCCTGACCTGAGACCTCAATCTGGTCCTTTCCAAATTGATGGGTATGCCCTTTGAACTGCTGGTGACTGTTCCCTACGCTGTCTGTCATACAAGGTGGCATTTCTGGTAGTGATAACCTCAGCCAGGAGGATGTCTGAGCTCAAGGCCCTAACGTCAGAGCCCCTTTACACCGTGTTCTATAAGGACAAGGTTCAGCTCAGGCCATATCCAGCTTTCCTTTCGAAGGTTGTCTCCCAGTTTCACATCAGCCAGGACATCTTCCTCCCAGTGTTCTATCCTAAGCCGCACTCAAGTGGCAGGGAGCAGAGGCTCCACTCATTGGATGTCCACAGAATGCTGGCCTTCTACATTGAAAGAATGAAATGGTTTAGGAAGTCCATTGAACTGTTTGTGGCCGTGGCAGACAGGATGAAGGGTCTTCCAGTCTCCTCTCAACGAATTTCCTCGTGGATCATGTCCTGCGTCCATGAATGATATAACCTGGCAGAGGTGCCTGCCCTCCGCTCTCAGCACACTCTGCTAGGGCGCAAGTTTCTTCACCGTCATTCCTGGCGCAAGTCCTGACCCGGGAAATATGCAGAGCAGCGACGTGGTCCTCAATACATACTTTCACCGCACGCGCTATGCAGTTACCCAGCAGGCCAGAGACGATGCAATGTTTGGAAGACCAGTGCTGCAGTCAGTGGATACCTGAACTCCAACCCCGCCTCCTGAATTTAGGCTTGGGAGTCACCTGAATGAAATTGACATGAACAAGCACTCAAAGAAGAAAAAATGGCTTCTCACCTTCTCGTAACTGTTGTTCTTCAAGATGTTTTGTTCATGTCTATTCCAATACCCACCAACCTACACCTCTGTCAGAGTAGCCAGCAAGAAGGAGCTGAGGGGGTGGCGGGTTGGTAAGGCCCTATATTGTGCACCATCATGGCACCACTCCAGGGGGTGCCCAGGCCAACCCAACAGATACTGCGTGGGGAAAATTTTTCTGGCTGCTGTGCATGCACACACACCTGATTGGAATAGACATGAGCAATACATCTCAAAGAACAACAGTTACTAGAAGGTGAGTGTCACGGAGTCCCCGGGCGATGCTCTGGAACAGCTCCCCACAAAGCCAGGCAGGACTTTGGGGAGCCTCCTCTCCCTTGGAGCAGACTGTCTTCAGGGCAAGAAGCTCTCACGTCTTCACCACCTGGGTCTCTCCTTGGAGCATTCAGCATCCTCTACCCCTCCGTGCGCTTCCCACAGCGAGCCCACCCAAGCGGGGTCCTGGGGAAGCCACAGGGTCCTGCACCCCCACTTTGCAATCAGACGTGACTCTCAGCCAGCCAGTAAAACAGAGGTTTATTTGATGACAGGAACAGGGTCTAAAACAGAGCTTGTAGGTACAGCGAACCGGACCCCTCGGCCGGGTCCATTCTGGGGGCAGTGAGCCAGACCCCAAGTCTGCCCTCAGCCAGCTCCAGACTAACAACCCCCTCCAGCCCCTCCTCTCTGCTCAGCACCTTTCCCGGGCCAGGAGGTCACCTGATCTCTTTGTCTCCAACACCTTCAGCTGGCACCTTTGTGGGGGAGGGGCCCAGGCCATCAGTTGCTAGGAGACAGAGGGTCAGACATTTAGGTGCACTGGCCCTTTGCTCTGCCAGATACTTAAGAACTGCAGAGGGGACAAGGAAGCACCAACACAGAATTCAGAGAAAACATTAAGAACATTCCCAGTTCGTCACAGTGAGTAACCATTTTTTTCCCATGCTTTGATCAATACCATTTTGCTTGTGAGAGCTGACAACATCTGTTTTCTGGTAGTTAGTTAGCAATAAAGCAATTTACATTCCTGGTTAATTCTGTCTGTGAGAGCTGGTTTCCCAATATATCTGTTGACGAGTCAGTTTCACAGACTTTTATAAAGTTCCAATCCTTATCTGGTAATTGCCCTGCAACATTCAGCAATGTATGTAACAAACTTTTTAAGCAGTTTTTCCATTTTGCCTTTGGCCTGGCAGCAAAGCACCATGGGGCTTTGGCTTAGTTTGGTCAATGATCATGCACTTCATCTCACGGTTCAACCTGCTCTCAGGGGCACCTGGCTCTATATTGTTCTCTCCAGGAAGGGAAAACAAGTCACTTTCTCCAGGCTGTGCAGGGAATGGGGAACAGCTGAGGATGGAACCAAGCAGTTCGGATTCCCCATCCTAATTTCGAAGCACTAGGTGCTCTCTCAGCCTGTTGACTATTCCTGAAGTCTGCCAGCCTCTTGCTCCAGTCATGTTCTTGCTAGTGTGCTCTTCAGACCTGGACTCCGAGGAGAGGAGAAGAGAAGAGGTGGTTTGTCTTTCCTCTCTGGTGGTGTCCTTCCCCTACACACAGGCCTTCTCGCTTCCCCTACAGCCCTGGGATGCCTTTTGCATGGGCTGTCTCTATGTGAACCTTGCTCTACCCCTAAGGCTGGTAGTTGGTGTGCAAACTGCTTCCCCAGTTTGTGGTTGAATCCCCTTTTCCTTAGCTTCACCTGTCTGCTCTGGGTGTCTCAAGCCCGGGTGCTTGATCCATGCTTCTGCCGTTGACACACACATATACCTCCTGCTCTGGAGTCTGAATGCCCCACTTCTACATGACCTCTGATCCCGTTTTCCCCCACATCTCCAGAAATCGCCTGTCCTCCTCTGCAGCTGGCACCACTTACCATGACCAAGCTATAGGGCTGACTGGTAACTGGGAGGCAGCAGCAGTGGATTATCCAGGGGCTCTTCTCTCTCTCTAAGGCTGGAGGTGAGGAGTATTCTGGTGAGGTATTAAAATCTCTCCCCCACCTCTGCCATGTTGTGGAATCAGTGGGCCGGGGACATGCGGGTGGGTTCCAACGTCCCTTTGTGCTGCAGATTTTCTTTGTCAGGTGGAGCTGCCATTCTCTCCGGTGAGAGAGTCTGTGACTGTTAATTCCTCTCTCCCTCTCTCCACAGAGCCATCAATCTCATCAGGGCTGCTCTCTCTGAAGGCAAACAGCAACGGGCAGGCTGGGGGCTCTGAAGAGGAACACTCCCAAATCTCTCCAGCTCACCGTTTGCAGTTCATTTCTGGGTTTGTGTTCCAGTTTCTGTCCTCCCTTGGTGTCTGGCTCTGATTAACAGAGAGCAGCAGGTCTGCTGTGATGGAGTTCCTCTGAGCCCCCAGGAACGTGCTTAAGGCTTGGATGGTGGTGCTGCTCATCACAGACAATGTGGCTGATACTGCAGAGAAACCCATCCTTGTCTCCTGTTTTCCAAGTGCCTGAGTTGGCTGCAGGCCGTGACCTTTGCCTCGTGCTATGGGTTCTAAGCTTGGCCATTGTACAGATGGATGGCCAGGTCTACTCCCCGACTGTCAACACGCACTATGGGAAGTTACGAGGGGTCCGGGTTCCGCTGCCTAGTGAGATTCTGGGTCCTGTGGATCAATACCTGGGGGTGCCTTATGCAGCCCCTCCCACTGGGGAGAAGAGGTTCATGCCCCCTGAGCCACCACCCTCCTGGTCTGGCATAAGGAATGCTACCCACTTCTCACCGGTCTGCCCTCAGAACATCCACAGTGCGGTCCCGGAGATCATGCTGCCCATCTGGTTCACCTCCAATCTGGATATAGTTGCCACATACATTCAGGATCCCAATGAGGACTGCCTGTACCTCAACATTTACATTCCCACCGAGGATGGTGAGTCCGTCCAGGGTGCCAACAGGGTGGGCGGGGGATCCCAGAGTTATTCTGCTGCTTCTCAGCTCTGGTTGGTCTCACCTGGATGTTGTGTTTGAAGCATGTGCTTGTGGAACCTGCAGCATGCTGTCTGTGGAAAAGCTTTTTCTGGCCACTCTGCTTGTCCTCTGCCCTCCAGCTGTTTTCCCTCTCTCTCTGGTGCTCTCTCCTCCCCTCCCTCCCCACAGCTCTCTCCTTCCCCCTCCATGGCATTGTCACGGGTTCCTCTTTTGTTTTGCCAAAACTGAAAGGGACTCTCTGACCGCAGTTCCACAGAGCGACGAGCTGATTTGGGTTCCCTAGGTGCCGAGTGCCAGGTTCTGTCTTGAGTTTGGTTTGGGTTTGTCTTCCCTCCCCAACCTCCCCACCCTCAGGTTCTTGTGCTAGTTCTCGGGCGTGGGTTGCTGCTGCTGGCTGGGAGGAACACTCTCTCTCTTGCTGGGATAGGATCACCAGCCATTCTTGACTGGGAAGGGACCAAGGAGAGCTAGGCTGGCTCCTCTCCCTGGTGCCATGCTCTGCTGGGGCTCAGGGGAGATGTCAGCATGCACAGTACAATGCAGCTAGCATATGTGCTTCACCGGGACCAGCCGGGGGCTGAGTGCCTGGAGTTGGGTGGGAGCTGAAGCGCTGTGGACCCAGCCTCTTGTGGTGAGGCTGAGTGCCTCAGGGTGCCTCTTCTCTCTCTAATCTTTTTCTTCTATAGGGGATTCTATCTGAATTGTAAGTAGCAGTGCCAAGGAGGCAGCACCCTTTCCTCAGGTCCATGGCAGCCTCACCACAAGGGGAAGTTGTGGGATCCCATGGGCTGTGCCAGCTGCAAGAATCTCTCGATAACACAAGAGCCTACAATGGAAGAGAACTGGAGGGGGAACCTGCCGTGCCCTGAGCAGTTTTCTGGGAAGACAGCTGCTCTGGAGCCCCAGCAGCTCTGCTTCTCTTCCCTTAGGGGTTCCAGGCTGCAGAGGACAGCACCATAACTTCCTTTCATCCCAGTACACCTGGCCCCAGAGTTTTCCTCCCACAGCGATGCTCTCCTCCCCACGTCCCGCGGTCCCAAGAGGGGGTGACGGGAGGGTGGGCAGTGTGGTTGTAATTGCATGCCCACTCCAGCCGGTGGAGCCTCCTGTTATTTTGTAGTCTTTTATTCATTTTACAGTAAAACGGATTTCCAAGGAATGCACCCGAAAGCCCAACAAGAAAATATGTAGGAAAGGAGGTATGTAGCAAGCCGGACCTGACAGAGAGGACAGAGAGAGAGAGAGAGAGAGAGAGAGAGAGGGGGCACCTGTCCATTCTCTCCAGGCCTGCAGCATATTTCTTCAGCCTCCTCTCGTGCCATGTGACTGAGACGGTGGGCCCTCCATACAGCCTGCAATACTGTCTGTCTGTCCATCCACCCATCCTCTGCTCAGAGGAACCTTCAGGATGCTCCTGCTACATGCTGCTCCCTTGACAGGGCTCCTCAGTGGGAGGCTCTGGGTTTGAATCAGGGCAGGACCCAGGTGCATTTGCAAGCCTTTCAGAACAGCTGCTTTTGCATGCTGGAGCCAGTGCAGCCAGCTCCCATTTAGGGTGTATGGGTGATAGAGAAATATGGACTGCACATCCCATTCACCCAAATCCTCCAGAAGATCCCAGCTCCCAAGGCCTGGGAGTGCTGCTGTCGGGGAAGAAGTACTCTCACCTTCTTTAACATTTACATGCAAAGCATCCCATTCATTCATCTTATGGCATCAAAGACAGGAGAAACACCTTTCATTTGGTCTCCCTGAGGTGGGGTCAGCCTAGTCAAAGGTCCCACTGAAATGTACACCACACATGGGCATGCTTGTGTAAATGGGTATGCACAGCACCATTGTGAACAGGCCTAGTAGAGTTCTGATTGCTGTGGGAACTGGGACCATGTGTGTGAAAGCTCTACCCTCCAGCTGCATTCATTTCCTGTGTCTCCCTATACAAATACGTAAATTCTGTTGGCTGTAGAATTGTTCCTCCACGCCCATGTTGCTCCCTCAGTCAGGCATGCCACCTCTGCGCTCACATGCACGCACACATGCCTCTCCTTTCCCTTCATGCTGGCCCCTGAAGACCCTACTCTTGGGTTATCTGGCACATATGGAAACCTGCTCCGTAGCCCCTTTCATAAGCAGTTCTTTACTGCCCCAGGGATCTCTGCACACATGGCTGGCTCCTGGAAAGCTGTGAAACAGCTCCAGTTCAGAAACCATTCTGCTTCTAACCTGTGTTCCACAGCCCTGCCTTGGAGTCTCCAGCCCCAAGGCAGGGACAAAGCAGGATCTTTTCTTTGGAGTCGTGTATGCAGTCCCCACCTGATATCAAAATCTGTGACATCACAGTCGTCTCTGGGAATGGGTTTGCCTGAGAGAGCATGATTCTGCATCACGGTCACAGACCCCCGTGTGCAGGGAGGATCGCAGCTGCTGGAGACAGTCAGGATTGTGGGAGAAGATGGGAAATGTGCTCTAGAATCATACTTGGGTTTTTCCCAGAAAGCAGCTTTCTATGCACACCAGCAGCACAGACCCAGCTCTGTCCCAGTGGCCTTGAGTACCTCCTCGGTCCTGTTGCATGCATCTGTGTGCAGTGCACTGGGGTGGTGAGGCAAGGGCCAGAACTTGCCTGGTTAGCACAAGGGTCCCACTTCTCCCCCAAAGGGGCAGCCAAGCTCTTCTGAAAGGCTACATGTGGGCAGAGGAGAACTGCCACTCCCCCCACACACACGCACACATGGCGGGGTCCAACCCAATGGCTCTCAAGGAGTTGTGTGGCCTGCCCAGGCTCTGGAGCCCTTTGTGTGGCTGGGCCTTTGGGCTACTGAGTCCTTGTCCTGGGGACCCGTATCCTCCTGCTCTCTGTGCGTTCCTCTTGGTGCCCACGGCCTGGTGCAGTGCGGCACAGCTTGGAGGTTTGACAAGAATTCTCTTTCCTTCAAGAGATTTCCCTGAATTCTGTTGTTTGGTTTCTTTTCTTTGCTTTCCCTGTTGCTGTCTGGCTACTCACACGCCATCTCTCTGTGAGTGCCAAGGCTCCCCGAAAGGGCCAGCGCATCAGGGAGTCTCCACACGCTGCCGCCTCTGGAATGGGCTGCTCCCTCTCATGCTGTGCCAGCAGCTGGCCCTTCATGAGCCACTTCAAAGCACTTCCTCTCAGAGAGCTCCCCAGCCCTCTTTTCCCAGCCTGCCATTGGCTTCCAGGGCTTCACAGACCCCTTGCTTTGGGAGGGGAAGCCGGCACTTCAGCTGCTCACTGGGTGTGCAGGGTCTGTGTGTGTGTGGAGGGGGAATGTTTATTTCATGTCATTAATAAATGATCTTAGGGGAGAGATTCAGCCTGGTGTCTCCTCTCCCACCACTTCTGCCTGTGGTAGGGATTTCTGTGCTGTCCATCGCTGATTCCTGTGTATGTTCCATCTGCAGAGGAGGGACCCTCGTGGCTGTCTAGCAGGGTTGGCTCCGGTTAGGGGAAGCTCTGCCTTTCCGGTAGGATACTGAAGGTGCTTAGTTTGCATCAGTGATTATCCCCACCCAAGTGTTGCTAACAGAAACGTTCAGACTTCTAGTTAAACGTAGAAGTAATCCAAATGCACTAAGAAATGGAAACGCACAGTTAAGGCACCCAGGCAACCTTACTTCTGCCTTGTAGGATGGCCGTGAGGGGTTAAAAATGAAATAGATCCATTTCTAAACATGTTTGAGTTGCTTTACATTCAACCTTGACTCTCAACTTCCTGGGTTAGTAATTCTTGGTTTGGAGATAGGTGCAACATTTTGGAATGTTGTTACATAAGTTATTGCTATTTACCCAGCCTTAACTTCAGTAGAATGTAGATTTTTTCTTTGAATTTCCTTGTACTTTATTAAAATTTCATACGTGAATGGTAAACAAGAAAAGAAACCCAAGGAGCAGGTTCCTGTGGGATATTTCTAATGATCTGAAGATAGAAAGGGTCAACTTCAAATCAGTTATTTTATTTTAACTTTTTATTTATGTCCATATTAACCTATATACTTCGGTCACCCCACTCTGGAGCAGCCAGAGCTCCCTGACCAGTTCCCCGTGCTCCTGGCCTCCGTATTCCCTTGTACACATGCACAGCCTCGCTGTTCCTCACATGCCCCTGTGTGCACACAGCTCAGACACTCCCTGGTCAGTATACGTGGTGCACAGTGTTAGGGGTAACAGTTCTCACTGCAAGTGTCTCCTTCGACAGGGGCCTATGGGTATCCTGAAGAACAAGATGGTCACCGTCTTGTTTCCAAAGGAAGGGAAGTCGAGCTGTACCCAAGGTGGCCTCTGCTCTTTCCCTCAGAATGTTTTGGCTTCGTTCTCAGTGGAACTAATGGGAAATGGTGACTATTTCGAAAAAAGGCCTTAGCCTTATTCTCGCTGTCAAGGAGAGCAACGGGAGCCAGCAGCCATTTTGAAAGAGGAGTTCTTTGGGGTATTCATGAGCCTCTGCTAATAAACAGCAGCATGTAATGATCCTTCTCCCTAACACACCAGCTTTCGAATATGGTCTCCTACAATGTCAGAGAGTTCTGGCCACCTGGGGAGTTTTATGCATCCTGTCTACCTCCTCAAGTTCATTCTATCCTTTGTATGTCCTGGTCGTCTGTGGAGGCCACGCTGGCCTTCATTCAGGCTCAGTTTTTGCTTTACATGCAAAGCTCTACTCTGCCTTAACCAGGGAGCTGCGCACACTGCTTCTGCCCAGAGCAATCAGCTTACAAAAGGCCCTGCCCAACGCCCTCAGGGGTCTCCACCTCTGCCCATTGTGATTTCTCTTGGGAGCCAGACTCCAGCTTGATCCCTGAGGGGATGTGAATAGTTTAGAATCATAGAATATTAGGGTTGGAAGAGACCTCAGGAGGTCATTTAGTCCAATCCCAGGCTCAAAGCAGGACCAATCCCCAACTAAATCATCCCAGCCAGGGCTTTGTCAAGCTGGGCCTTAAAAACCTCTTAAGGATGGAGATTCCACCACCTCCCAAGGGAACCCATTCCAGTGCTTCACCACCCTCCTAGTGAAATAGTGTTTTCTAATATCCAACCAAGACCTCCCCCACTGCAACTTGAGACCACTGCTGCTTCTGTCATCTGCCACCACTGAGAACAACTGAGCTCCATCCTCTTTGGAACCCCTCTTCAGGTAATTGAAGGCTGCTATCAAATCCACCCCCCCCCCCCCCAATCTTGTCTTCGGCAGACTAAATAACACCAGTTCCCTCAGCCTCTTCTCGTAAGTCATGGGCCCCAGCCCCCTAATCATTGCCCTCCAGTGGACTTTCTCCAATTTTTCCACATCCCTTCTGTAGTGGGGGGACCAAAACTGGACGCAATACTGGTGAGACAAGTAAGGTCTGGCCTTCACACAGACTTTGTGCCGGTAGAACTGGGTTGATGAGGGCTCTAATATCATTCTACCAGTGCAACCCCTAGTGTGGACACAGTCTGACCAGTATCAAGGTGCCTTATACCACTATAGCTTATTTCCCTTCCAGTACAGGACTGTCCCGTGTACTACAGCACCCACCCTGGGAGGGCTGTCCTGCTTTAATACACCAATACAGCTAAGGTGCTACACCCCTTGTTTGTAGACAAGCCTCTGAGTGGTTACAGAAGTGCATCAGCTAGGGCAGTGTGGGGGTGACTTCCCACCCTGACTCTGTGAGAATTGCAGTTGTGTTGTTCTAGAACAACTTGCCTCCTTCCCTGCGGCCTGCAAACTAGTGGGTGTTACCAAAAAGCCACTGACCAAACTGTTTAAATAGCTGCACCAGCAGAGAGGGAGGGGCCAGGGGAGCTCTGGGTAGAGGAACTCACTGGATCTGATATGAATTGGGTCTGTTTCTTACTGCTCCCTTGTGGAGCCTAGTTAAATCTCTGCCCCCCACAGGAGGGATGACACACCTCCCTCAAGGGTCACGGACTCCTCACTCTCCCTTGGGAGGCACCAGAGCCCCACGGGGTTAGTTATTTCTACAGACCCATAGATCTGTTTGACTCTTTACTAACACAAAAGATGCTCCGGCCAATGGGAGTTAAACAGTTGGTGCTTTCTGTCTGCCTTTCTCCAGGAGGTCCCTGAGGTGAGGGGTTTTCGCTGGTACTCCTTTATTAACACCGCAGCCATTTGGCTTTTTTGCACAAATCCCCTCCTAGCAGCCCAGACCTCAAGCCCACTGGAGATAGAGCTGCTAAACTCCAGAGCTGTTTCATACTTCAGGCAGTTTTGAATGGCTCTCTGCTGGGGTGCCAACCAGCATGCAGGCACCTCCATTTAATTGCCTAGTGCAGATCTATTAATTAAAATGAAGAAGCGCTTGGGGATTTCTGGCCTTCAGGAGATTTGCTGTTAGTATCCCAGGGTTGGCCCTTTGTGGGGCCATAGTGCAGGAGGGAGGGGGCCCTGATGGCCTTGAAGCCCAGGTGCTGAGACAGGTGGAATGGCATCCTGGTGCCAGGTGGCCTGTTGCTGCTCAGGGCACTTGGCCCATTGTTTGTATTTGTGACAACTTGCATGACAGTTGATTTTTTTTTTTTAATTATTTGTAATTGAAATGGTGCACTGGTGAGAGCCAAGCCAGTGTCCCAGGCAGTGGTAATGTAGCAAGGGCAGGGTGTGTCTGTCTGCCTCCCGCTGGGGAGATTGCCTTGCTGGGACCTGCAGTGTCTCTTCCCCTTCCTCCCATTCCAGCAGCATGGCTCTGGTTTCTATGGCTACTGGGTAGTCCCTGAAATCACAGGGAAAGGACAGAAAACCCCTGCTAGAGCCCGGGCAAGACTGTTCCCTAGGATAGGTTTCCTGCCTTGAGTGGGTCCAAGTGCTTGCAGGCCTTTTCCATCCTTAACTCTATGGGTCTGTGATACCCTATGCAGCTAGGTGAGATGGGCAGAAGGGTTAATCTGTCACTGCTCTCAGGTTGGCTCTTTTTCTACCCCACTACCCACCTTCCCTTTTTCTTAGCCATCCCTAAACTGAGTCCATTTGGAACCTGTATGACACTAGCACCTGCCACAACATTCAACTGGTCTCAGCAGGTGGGGCGAGCCCACTGTCCGGCTGCCTTGTTTTGAAGGAGAATAGAGCTGGTTTTGAACACGCTGAGGCTTGGGCTCAGAGTGCTGTGCTTCTCCTGTGATTGGTGTTGCTAACCCCCTAAAACTGCCATCCTCCCTGTGTCTTAGGTCTTGTCTACAACAAATTTGCACTGGTTTAGTTAAACTGGTGCGACCTCTATGTGTATATTCGTATTTTGGTGTGAGTAGCTTATTTTGGGTAAGCTTAAACCTGTTTCTAATACACTTACACTAAAGTGAGTATCCACACAGCCTTTGGCACTGCTTAACATGAAGCCAGTGCAGCTTCACGGATAGCTTCAGAGGTTTTCCTGCAGAGGAAACATCCTGTTAGCTGAGGAAAGGAGGAACCAAGTATCCTTTAATGTTGTCAGTTGCATGTCTAGGGATGTAAATAAACAAGCTGGTAGCAGCTCTGGCCTGGCCCTGAGGACTGGCTCGATTGGACCTGTTAGGGCTTCTGTGGTCAGGTTTAAGGATTTGGGATCTGAAGTGGGTTGGTGTATTTAGATGCAAATAAACTGGTAACTAGCCAAAACCTATTGGGTGTTACCCCAATTCTGGTAGACAGGGCAGGATTGCTACTTTGTCAGGTTCTGGCCGCCCCACCCCTGTGAAGCTGTTTCCACAATCGAATGCCTCACTATTGCAGGATGTTTCCTGATACTCAGCCCAAATTTTGGCTGAACTTAATCTTGTTGCTCTTAGGTGTAACCACTGGGGGCCCTGCTCAGTCCCTGCACCCTTCACACTTGTAGCTCCTTTTTGTATCCACCCAAGTCCTCTGTAACTGATTCCTGTAACCAGTAGTCATGCTGCTCGCTGTGGGTCCTTCATTGTTTCTGTGGGAATTCAGAGAAGAACCTGAATTTGTCTCAAGTTTCTGGTGATGGGGCACTCAGAAGTAACAAAGTGTTCATAGACTGATAGATTTCAAGGCCACAAGGCACCATTGTGATCATCTAGTCTGACCTCCTGAATGACACAGGCCAGAGACCTGCCCCACAATAATAATTCTTGCAAGATGTCTTTTAGAAAATATCCAGTCTTGATTTTTATATTCCCAGTGATGGAGAATCCTCCATGGCCACTAAATTGTTCCAGTGGTTAATTACCTTCATTGATGGAAATTTACACCTTATTTCTAATCTGAATTTGTCTAGCTTCAATTTCCAGCCATTAGATTGTGTGTTAGACCTTTCCTTTCTAGACTGACGAGCCCATTATCAAATATTTGTTCCCCGTGTAGGTATTTGTAGACTGTAATCAAGTCACCCCATAACCTTCTCTTTGTTAAGCTAAATAGACTGAGCTGGTTGAATCTATTGCTATAAGGGATGTTTTAATCCTTCAGTCATTCTCAGGGCTCTTCTGTGATCCCGCTCTAATTTATCAACATCTTTCTAGGATTGTGGGCACCAAAACTGGACAGAATATTCCAGCAGCAGTCCCACCCGTGCCAAATTACAGAGGTAAAACAACCTCTCTTCAACTTGAGATTTCCCTGGTTATGCATGCGAGGTTCCCATTAGCCCTTTTGGCCAAAGTGGCTCACTAGGAGCTCGTTATCATGGTTGGTTATCCACCATGACTCTCAAATCTTTCGGAATCACTGCTTCCCAGAATAGAGTCCTCCATCCAGTAAATACAATCTACATTCTTTGCTCTGAGATGTATACATTTACATATAGCCATATTAAAATGAATATTATTTGTTTGCATCTAGTATACCAAGCAATCTAGATCACTTTTATCAGTGATCTATCCTCTTCATTATTTATCATTCCCCAGTCTTTGTGTCAGCTGCAAACTTTCAGTGATGACTTTACGTTCTCTTTCAGGTCATTGATAAAAATGTTAATTAGTGTAGGGCCAAGAACTGATATCTGCAGGATCCACTGATAGTGCACCTGCTTGATGATGATTCCCTGCTTCTTCTTTGGGTGGTTACAAACTTGTATTCCATTCAGTTGTGTGTACGCCCTGTGCACCAAAGTCAGAGGAATTTGCCCAGCAGCACCCATGGGGTATGCTCATGCCCCTCCCTTATCTATATAAGGGCAGTGCTGCCCTGAGCCCCCTCAGTTCTATCTCACTGCCCGTGCCGGAGCTCTTAGTGTAATTTTTCCCCACA
This sequence comes from Chelonoidis abingdonii, assembly GCF_003597395.2. Classification (NCBI taxonomy): domain Eukaryota; kingdom Metazoa; phylum Chordata; order Testudines; family Testudinidae; genus Chelonoidis; species Chelonoidis abingdonii. The sequence goes on from NC_133776.1 coordinate 105,911,656, forward strand.
CTTGTCTTCACAGCTTTTTGTGGTTTTCCTGTATATAGGCATAATATAGTTAGTAGCCACAGTTAGATAGCTATAGTATATTGGCTAGTTTCTCCCTGGGGTTTAAACTTTGCCCTTCGTCTGGGATGGCTATCCCCACACTAGATGTCATGGGGAAGGACACGTTAAGGAAAGGTGCTCTATTTGTCAAGTCCTTTAAAAAGAGGAAGCGAACGATTAGAGACTTACGATTGAAGCAGCACCATCTCAAGCCTTGAGGCCTTCCTTAGCCCTGAGGACTGCTGTGGAGAATCCAGCCCCTCAAAGAGCACTGGAGCTGGTACGTTATGGGACTTCTCAACCAAACTGGGATTACTTGCCCCAAAGGATCAGAGACTGCGTCCCTGAGAAAAAGAACCCATAAAACAGAGCAGGGCCATTCCAGAGGTCGGGGAAAGCCATCTTCTCTGCCTAAGAAAAGTATGGACCAGCACCGGAGTCTCCCAGTGCTCAGGTTAGAGCAGGACCTTCAACCCACTTTCCAGTACCTGAGCAGGGAGAACCCATACCATTGACTCCCGTACCGCCTCAGGGGTGCCCATTGAGTCCAGTACCCTTGGCAGAGACAGTGGCACTGTCAGTCTGTAGCCCGACAGCAGATTTGCTGTACCTGTCTATCCCTGACTCTCCGCTCATTCAGGACCAGCCGACTACACTGGCATCATTCTCAGCATCCTGAGCTCCTCCTGGTTTGGTAGCAAACTTACTGTCGTTGCCAACACCATCATCTGCACCGTGATTTACCCTCGATCAGGAGGGCTGTCAACTTCCTGGTTGGCACTGTGGGCACACGCAGAGACTCTTCACTACTGATGCTCACTGCGACACAGCCTGCATCGCTGGCCTGGGACCAGCTTCATTATGAGTCCCGAAAGAGGCATTGGAACAGAGTACGAGATCGAGGCTGGTACCAGTATCCAAGGTACTATTGACTGTTCACTCAGTGCCGATGGCACCATCAGGTTGAGCCAAGGATAATGCTGGATGTTTGGTGGCCCCACTGCCACCAACAGCTATTTAGAGGGATCCTCATATCTGAGCTCAAAGGCATCTCTCTGCCCTTCCCCACTTTGCTTTTGAAAGTTGTCGAGACACAGCGAGAATCATAGTTGGTGCTGGGATTGGTACCATTCCAGCAATAGAGACACGGGACACTGGCCTAGTTCTTTCTGGGTGCAGATGCACTGTCCTTCACAGTGACCTCCACAGAATCCCTGGGAACTCCCTCATTCGGCAAAATCACAGTTACCTGCTCACCCTAGCGGGAGACCATCTATGTCTTCAGTGCACTCCCTGCCGGAATTACTAGCGGGCTTTCTCTGTGAAGAGACATCCTGAACTTTTATGACAGTTAGCTGTCATTCCTTAAGGGATTCCGTTGGCCCCAACTACATCTTCCTCTTTATCACCAGATGGTGCAGCAATACCCTAATCATCCTCTCTGGAACTAGAAGACTTCAGTTCATATCAGGACCTGCTCAGGGGCTTGGTGGGTATCCTTCAGCCAGGGACCTGTCGTGGGTCCAGTTCTGTTCATAAATGATTTGGATAATGGCACAGAGTACACTTATAAAGTTTGCAGCTAATACCAAGCTGGGGCTGGGGGTTGCAAGTGCTTTGAAGGACAGGATTAGAATTCAAAATGATCTGGACAAACTGGAGAAATGGTCTGAAATAAATAGGATGAAATTCAATAAGGACAAATGCGAAGTACACCGCTTAGTATGGATTCAGGACATTTTGTATTATTTGAAATCTTCAGGCCTCGCTCTGAGCTCCCTGAGGGTTTACTTGGTGGCGATCTCAGCTTTCCATCTTCCCATTTGTGGAAAATCAGTATTCTCAAACCCAAAATTCAAAGGGATTATCTGTCATTTTCCACTAGTGAAGGTAGCAGCACCATCGTGCGACCTTAATATGGTCATGGGGCACTGATGGGGCTGCCATTCAAGCCAATAGCAACATATTCATGGGCTCTCCTCTCTCAAAAGACAGCCTTCCTTTTGGCTATAACACCGCCAAGAAGAGTTAGTGAACTGTAGGCCTTAATGGCAGATTGTACACTCAAGTCTTCAAGGAGGCTTTAGAACCACACCCAACATTTTTGTCCAATCAGGTTATTTATGTACCTATATTTTTTCCCAAAGCACATTCAAGTGCAGAGGAGCAGATGTCAGCTAATGCTCAGCAACTTAGTTAGAAAGGACTGTGCCGTTTCGTTTATCACCTTGACTCTGTGTCTGTCACTGAGTGGTTGACGGGACAACCAGTCACTGCTCAGACCATTCCCAGGTGGATAACTGCCTGCATTACCACACCTTCTAGAGTGACTTGGTTGATACCTCTGCAGTCAGTGTGAGCTCATTCAACAAGAGCTCAAGCAACACGGGATGCATTCCTTAGTGATGTCTCCGTAGTGGATATCTGCAGGGCTGGAATATGGTACTCCATGGATACCTTCACTAGGCATTATGCTATCCTCATGGCACTGAGAAGGGATGCAAACTTTGAGAAGGCAGTTCAGCTCTCACTATTTAAATAGACTCTGAGCCACTCTCCTGCTGGAGCTGCTTGTGGGATCAGAGTCTAAGTATACTCTCTGTGTCATTGTCCAAATCATTTGTGAAGATAGTGACTGGAACCAAACCTGGGGTGGATCCCTGTGATGAGTGGGGGATATTCACAAGTTTATCGGTGTTTTCCTGTACAAACTTGAAAAGATGGTTACCTGCTTAGATTTTAACTGTTGTCCTTTGAGATGTGGGTGTGACCCACCTCCACCCCTCTGCATTGAAGTCTCCAACCTGGGATTTTGGTGTGAAGGAACAGAGGTGGATGGGGCACGAGTGCTGCTAGGAAAAATTCTCTAACTTTGGTGTGTTGGTTATGTTCTCACCTGAATGAAATACATGTCTGCATCCACATCTAGAACAACAACAGTTACAATAAAGGTAAGTTACCATCTTTTATAATTACATTGACACCTATTAGTTAACCAGCTTTTAATCCATTTCATGTATGCTATTTTAATTTTATATTTTTTAATATTTTAATCAACATGTCATGTGATACTAAGTCAAATGCCTTGCAGAAGTCTAAGCATATTACACTAACACTGTTACCTTTATCAGTCAAACTTGTAGTCTCATCAAAAAACATATCAAGTTAGTTTGACAGCTTCTGTTTTCCAGAAACCTGTGTAGATTGGCATTATTTAAATTTAATTCTTCATTAATCAAGCCCTGCATCAGCCACTCCATTATCTTGCCTAGGATCGATGTCAGGCTGACAGACCTGTAAATACCCGGATCATCCCGTTTACCCTTTTTAATTATTGGCACAACGGTAGCTTTCTGCGGGTCTTCTGGGACTTTCTCTGTGTTTCAAGATTTATTGAAAATCAACGTTAACAGTCCAGCAACCTCCTCAGCCAGCTCTTTGAAACTCTTGAATGCAGCTCATTGATGGCTCATAGTCATCTGTGATCAATCCTCACACTAGATCCCTCTCCTCTGTCACTTCCAATGGATGAGCCCCCAGCTTGTAGCATAAATTCCTATTAGACCCTAATTGTATGACCTTGGATTTTGTACTATTTAATTTCATCCTATTTCTGTCACTCCAGTCTTCAAGGTCATCCAGCTTTTACTGTATATTATTCTGATCTTCCTCTGTATTGATGATGCCTCCCAACTTCGTATCATCAGCAAATTTCATTAGCGGATTCATACTTTTTTTTGCCAAGGTCGTTAATAAAAATATTGAATAAGATTGGTCCCAAGATGTATCCTGGAGGGACTCCACTAATAATGTCCTTCCAGGCCGATAATTGTTTTCAGCACAACCCATTGTCTTCTCCCCTTTAGCCAATTCCTTATCCACCTTACAATGCTTGTACTGATCCCCATCTTCCCTAACTGCACTAATTATTTCCCATGTGGTACCATGTTAAATGCTTTACAGAAGTCCAGGTATATTAGATTTTCTTCACTTCCCTTATCTAAAAAATGGTTTTTTTCAGAGGAGGAAATGAGATTAGTGTGGCGTGATTTATTTTTGGTAAACCCATGTTACATTACATTCCCTTTACCATATTCCTCTATTAATTTAATTATTCTTGAATTATTTATTGAATACTTCTGCCTGTTCTTCATTATTATTGGTAATTATATCATTTCCATCTAGTAGTGGACCAATGCCATTGTCAGGATTCTTTTTGTTCCTAATATACTTAGATTCCTTCTTATTGTCCTTAAGTCTGTTGGCCATAAGTTTCTCCCTGTGTCCCTTGGCTTCCCTTATCAGTTTTCTAGAGTACCTAGCTTCTGATTTATATTAATTACTATTGACTTCCTCTTTCTTCCTTATGTTATATGTATATTTATAGCTGCCATCTTCTTCCTCTAAACCAAGTTAGGTTTTTAAACCACTATGACCTTCTTCCTCGATTGTACCTTCTTCCTCGATTGTGAAATTGTGGCTTTTGGGGCATCTGGTAAATTATGTGACCTCACCAAAACTATGCACAGAAGGGCTGTTGCTTCTGTGCTTGTGGAAGGAAGGCCTCTGGGCTTGGAAGGTGAGCACAGGATCCTGGGGGGTATCTCCCCAGAGTAGGATAGAGAGGGGCTCACACTTCATAGGCTGGGCCATGCTTTGCATTTGCAGCACAGAACTACCTTGCTGTTTGTTGCCTTAGCACTCTAATTCCCTACCCCATCATTACTTTCTGCTGTCTCCAGAGTTTGCCCTTCCCACTGGGTGTTTGAGTTTTAGGTTATTTTCTCCCAGACCCACTAACTGCATTTTTCTCAGCGGAATCCCATTCTGTTGTTTTCTGCTCAGGTTTTCCAGCCTCTCTGGCCCCTTGGATCATGCCTCTGGTCTCCTGGAGGTTCTGGCCTTCTCCCAATTTAATGTCACGTGGGAATTTCACCCACATGTTGCTCACCACTGTGTCTGTGATCACTAACATGCTAGATCAGGCCAGTCTAACTGTAATCCTGGCAGCTGTTCCCTCCCATGCCATCCACTGCCCTCTGTTTACATCCCTCAGCCAGTTACTCAGCCCTAGCAAGTTTCAGATCTATGCCCATTTGCATTATTACAGTCCAGAGAAGCCAGGCTCAAGGCACACTCTGTCTTGGGATCTCAGTGGCTCTGGGGTCTGATGGCACACAGACTTCTTGGCAGCTTTGGGCATTTGTGGCTGACTGTGCCTGTAATTGGTTTGAAGTGGAAACACAGAGCTTCAGCTTCAAACCCTGCCTGCAGTACAGTGAAAGTAAGGGGGTGCCACCCAGTGCCAGCAGGAGAGTGGCCCCTTCCACCGAGCAGCACACACATTCCTGGGATGGCGGGGGGTTGATGGGGAGAGGAAGGGGAGGCAGAGGTGTTTGAGAGTCAGGCCTGAGCTACAAACTAACTTGAACTGGTTAAGTGGAACCAGGATGATGAGTTAGTGTTAGTGAACATAAGAATGGGCATACTGGGTCAGACCAAAGGTCCATCCAGCCCAGTATCCTGCCTACCGACAGTGACCAATGCCAGGTGCCCCAGAGGGAGTGGACCTAACAGGCAATGATCAAGTGATCTCTCTCCTGCCATCCATCTCCACCCTCTGACAAACAGAGGCTAGGGACACCATTCCTTACCCATCCTGGCTAATAGCCATTAATGGACTTAACCTCCATGAATTTATCCAGTTCTCTTTTAAACGCTGTTATAGTCCTAGCCTTCGCAACCTCCTCAGGTAAGGAGTTCCACAGGATGACTGTGCGCTGCGTAAAGAAGAACTTCCTTTTATTTGTTTTAAACCTGCTGCCCATTAATTTCATTTGGTGGCCCCTAGTTCTTATATTATGGGAACCAGTAAATAACTTTTCCTTATTCACTTTCTCCACACTACTCATGATTTTATATACCTCTATCATATCCCCCCTAGTCTCCTCTCTTCCAAGCTGAAAAGTCCTGGTCTCTTTAATCTCTCCTCATGTGGCTTTCTGCCAATGGGCAGGGCATGGAACTTACCCGAATCAGTCCAAGAATCAGTTGCAAAGTGTGGGCCACAGGGGAGGCTGAGGATGTAGCAGGGGAGGGGCAGGCAGGAGCGCACACAAGCTTATCTGCTATCCTGCTTAAAGAGGCCTGTTCTTTCCCTCTCCTGGCCCCCAGACAAGGAGCACATGTTCCCAGGGCAGACTCCAGTGGAAGAGGGGCCCAGGCAGCCTGCAGAGGCAGTCCCTGTCTGCTCTGAACTGTGGCTGTGCTTGGCCAGCAGCCCTGGCCAAGCCCATGGAGAGATGCAGTGTGAGTAGCTGGGCAGTGCTGCGGGCCTGGCCCCCTTCTCTGCTATCATGCTATTTTTGAATTCTCTTTTGTTTTTGTTTTTTCGTTTTTCTTTTTTGTTCTGTCTCCTCGTGTTTGGTCCCTAGGAACCATCGCTAAGAAACAGGGCGAGGACTTAGCGGATAATGACGGGGATGAAGACGAAGGTATTTCTGTGCTCGAGGCTGCGGCTGCTGCATGACTCGCAAAGCAAATCCGTTTGCTTTCCATTCTCTGCCATTTCCAGGGAGCCCTGTCTGTCTGTGTCTTTGTTTCCTGAGCAGTTGCACGGGGCGGGCAGGTGGGGTGACCAGCTGTGCAGGGGGTGCTCAGACCTTTCCTTTGGGGGAAACTCAGGGGGGTTTGCTTTAGAAGGAGTTTGCTGGCTGCCCAACCTGCCTCTGTATGAGCAAAAGACTCTAAGGAAGCACAGCAACGTGAACAAGAGAGGAGCCAAAGGGTGCCTGGGTGGATTTCACCCCAAGCCCAGTCACATTTCACCTCCAGCCTCAGTTCTCGCTGGACCTCAGACTTATTGTGTCAACTAAGAGACTTTCCTTTCTGGCTCCACCCCCCAATGCTGCCATCCCAACCTCCCTTCTCCCCATGGTGCACAGTGTCAGAGCAGGCAGCACCTGTCCTCATCCCCTTGTCTTCTATGCGACTCCCTCTGAGGCCCCACTGGCTCGCAGGGAGCATGCACGTGGCAGAATGCAGTCCAGGCCTGCTTTAACCCGTGTCTGGATCTGCTAGCTAGAGTCTAGTCCAGCTCTCTCTCTCTCTGTCTCTCTCCTATGCATCCGCTTGCGCGCTCTCTGCTACTGCCGCTCCCCACTACAGGTGCAGAGGAAACTGGAAATACGAATGAAGGCAATAGGCTGAGCACAGAGCTGTCAGGAGCTCTGGAGACCTGCGGAAGAGAGCACTGGCCTCTGCTTTCTCTCTAGGATTAGCATCTTCATTGAGGAGCAGGGATACCCCTCACCTGTCCAGTGAAGGGCAGCAGGACCTGTAGAGAGTAGCCCTGAGCATTCTGTTCAGGCTGTGCCACAGTGTCTGGTTAGCATCTCCCAGGCTAACTCAGCGGGTTAGATTTGAGGGGGACAGAAGTCCCCCATTTGGCTGTTTGATCTTCTGCTTTAAATACCTGGCTGTGCTTGCTGCACAGTTGCTGTTAAGGGCGACCATGCATTCCACAACCCACTGCTTGTGAGTCAGTGATTTGCCAGCTCTTGACCCAAGCCCCATGTGAGTGGATTTGAGGAGGGCAGCAGCTCTGGTACTGCCCAGGCATGAGTGAGAGGCCAGGCATGCTGTACTGTTTGCTGAGGGTATGGCAGAGCCTGTGGGTGAGCGAGTGAACACGCCAGGTTTGGATGGGGCTGCCTGGCGGGAGCAAACGGGGACACTGTCTGCACACTGTCACAATGAGCTGGGGAATTTGGCAGCTGGTCTCACAAGGGCCTGACTGCGGGAAGGGGAGAGAAGGCAAGCATTACTTCAGTGGCTTGGGCACCCCTCTCGGGTTGCTGAGCTCTGTGTGGCCAGGGACAGATCAGCCTTGGCTGGTGGCTTTTCTCAGCAGAGTGGCAGGAGTGTCTGATTTTGCCTACCATGTCCAATGCAGAACTGGGGCCTGGACAGTATGGGAGGGAGCAGTCCCTTCTGTGCAGCTCTGATTTGAATCGCCAGGGGGCACTGGAAGAAGTGCTGCCCTGTGGCAGGTGGTGGTCCTTGCGGTGGCAGCTTGATTAACTGTGAGTTAGTGCCCTTGGCATGTGGGTGGCTAAACATTAGATCCACCACAAAGGAATAGGCAAGAATTCCCCGAGTTGAGATCCTGGCTGGAGGTGGAGCCATGGGCAGCAGCTGTTCAGTCAGGGTCAGGGATGTGTTGCTGCTGCTGAGGCAGTGCATGATGATTTGCCAGGAGGCCAGGGGGATGGGTATGCACCAGATGCCTTTTACTGTGCCAGTGCCCTGGTATCAAGTCCCTGGAACATGAGCCTCTGATGTCTCAAATGGAGCAAGTCCGGGCTAAGGAATCAGAGAGGCTCAGAGTCTAGAGGCGGAGAAGCCCAGTTAGATCTTGTCGCATCGTTCTCCTCTCAGCCAGTGCAGGGTCCCCTGCACTACATTCATGTTCAATGTGCTGGCCAAGGGGGTCCCAGCCTGCTCCGCAGGGGACGATTCCCAGCCAGTGCTGTCCCCCAGGCAAGAAGTGCGGGGCTCTTCCCAGGGAGGTGCTAAGGCAGTGGTTTCCAGATGCTCAGCCTAAGAGGCCCTTTCTCAGTTCATCTGGCAGCAGGAGGCGATGACTGTTGGGGCAGAGCTGTTCAGAGCCTCAGAGGAAGAGCAGCTGGAGCTTGTGGTGGGAGGAATGTCTGGACAGGCTCAAGGATTGCAAGGTCAGAGTGGGGCTGGAGACCAGCACAGCAGGCTAGGTGGGAGATCACCAAGGTGTGGAGCTGGAGGGGGAAACGACCTGACTGGGCGCCTCAGTGCCTGGAAGGTGCAGAGAGAAGGGGTTGTCATCCTTTCCTGCCTGGAGAGCTAGTGCAAAGGGGTGTCTCCATCTTAATAACAAAGAGCCCCGATTGCTGGCAGTGAAAACAAAAATGGGTGGAGCAAGTTGGGTGTAAACGACAGGCCCTAAAATGTGCAAATCAGCAAGGACCTTGCTGTGTCCAGAGTCCAAGGCCCTACCCTTACACATGGGCTTTTAAGCTGATTGAGTCACACTGGTCCAGTATCAGTTTAAGCCTGGCTTGTATCAATAGGGAATCTAGTGAAATTAATTGGATACAAGCCAGGTTTAAACTGAATTCCCAGCATCCAGGTGTGGCCTTCTATCACTTTAACTGAAGGTGGGGTTTTAATCTGGAGCAACTTTCAATGTAGCCCAGGCCTAAGGAAGCTGCAGAGCTGGCTGGTGCTCAGTATAAAAGTCAAATGGCCTGTCATGTTGGCAGGAGGGGAAAGTTTGGGAAAGTTTGCTGAGGGGAGAGCTGGAAACTGATGTCAGTGGAAGCTGGTGAATTGTGAGAGTCCTTTCCTGGCAGATTGAATTTAACCTGGCAAAACCAGCCTCTCTTTCCATCTGCAGCCGTTTGCCCCTGTCCCAGAACCCTTTGTACTGTGTGTGTCTTCAGTGCACGTCACTGTGATAAATTCACCTCATTAGCCATATCCTTGGTGGACACATTGACAATGTTGGGGATTGCACATTCCCTGGCGATGCACGGCCCTCAGCTTCCTCACTGCAGCTGTGGCATTTGGGGGCAGGGGTGTCTATGTATGTACACACGGGTGCTTAGATTGGGGGGGAGGTAAATGTTTGAGGGGCCAGAAATCAGCTTCCCCCTTGTGTCACAGTGTCTCCCATGCAGCACCAGATTAGCTCCACTGAGGCACCAGGGGGTGAGTGGCTTGGTGATGGCAGTCCCATGTGCAGGACTGAAAAAACGCTGGAGTCATGAGCTCCACCAGGACTGAGATGCGAAAGGTCCAGAGAGGAACCAAGACTGAGGGATTTAAATGAGAAAGGGTCCAGAATGCGTAGCCTTTCCAGCTTGCGCAGCCTGCCCACAGGACAATGTCCAGATGCTCTGTGTAGCAACTCCTCCCTGTGGACACCTCAAGGAATTCTCCACGCCAGGTGCAGTCGCGGGGTTTGCCGCCACCTGGTGACACAGCAGGAGTGGGTTCTGGCTGTGAATAGGGACTGTAAGCTGCTTGTAAAAGCCAAGGGAGAATTCCCTTGGTGCCCCTGCTGATTTGGCAAGAATCAGCCTGAGGAGTGGGCTGGGCTGGGAGGTGTAGCCCATGTTACCGTGGCCATAAGTGACAGGCAGTAACTGAGCAGGCTGTAGTAACTTAGAGCAGCCCCAGCGTTGCTCTAAGTTGCACACATGGGGCTGTTCTGGCCCTGTAGTAGTCCAGAATTGGAGAAACCGTAGAAAAGAGCTACAAAAATTATTCGAGATCTGGAGAAAATGCCTGACAGTGAGAGAACTAAAGAGCTGCATCTGTTTAGCCATCAAAAGGGAGATTGAGAGGTGATCTGATTATGGCATATACATTCCTTCTCAGGAAGAAATGGTTCTAAAGGGCTCGTAAAATCAAATTCTACCAAGCCTAATTAAAGTTTTTGATCATTTTTAATGGTGAATATCAATGTTTATTTCTAAGCATTTGTTAGATTTTTATTGATTTTAACATTTTCACAGTACACAAAATTTTGAGTTTTAAGCATTTTTTAATATTTTTCTCAATTTAAATGTTCATAGTCATAGAAAATTATGGGGGGTATCAGACAATAATTAAATGACAGTAAACACAGATTTCAAAAGTTAAACGTTTATAATTTTTAAAACCACCTACTGTCAACATCGCGTCAAATTATGCAAAGTAAATACTCTTCAATCAAATTAGTAATTTCTGAAGCAGCATTTTTCTTACTTTGCCTCTCAGTAATTGTTGTTAATTATCAATGGAAATATCTTTTTGTTGGTTTCTGTGTGCATGGTGAAATCGATACTTATGAGCATTTACTGACATAGAATCTACTCCTTCCCAATGCCTGGAACCTGAAGCTAGATAAATTCAAATTAGAAATTAGGCAGAGATTTGCAGGGCCGGATTAAGGCAGGGGCTTCAGGGGCTGCAGCCCAGGGCCCCAGTTCAAGGCCCCCCCCACACCAAAATAAATCATAGGCAGCCATCTCCAACTCTGGGCCACTAAAAGTCTCGCGGCGCAGTGAGACGCTCAGGCAGGCTGCCTGCATGCCATGGCCCCATGCCACTCCCAGAAGCAGCTGGCTGCTAAGGCGTTTCTGCGGCCCCTGCAAGGGGGGAGCCGGCTCTGCACACTGCCCCTGCACCCAACACTGTCCTCACAGCTCCCATTGGCTGGAAACCGTCCAATGAGAGTTATGGGGGCAGCGCTTGCGGGTGGGGGCAGCACTTGCGGGTGCAGGCAGCGCACGGAGACACGCTGTCCCACTCCTCCCAGGCCTGCAGAGACGTGCTAGGAGCCAACTGCTTCCAGGAGCCAGGTGGAGCTATGACAGGCAGGCAGCCTGCCTGAGCCCTATAGCGCTGCCAGCCAGGAGCAGCCTGTGGTAAGCGCCTCCTGGCTGGAGGTTGCACCTCGCACCCCCTCCTCCACCCCAATCCCTCACCACATATCAGAATCCCCCTCATAGACCCCACAGCCTTTCCTGCACCCCAATCCTCTGCCCCAGCTCCCTCCTGCACCAACCTCCCTCCCAGGAAAAGACTTGTACAGAAGGGCCCCGCAAAATCTCATAGCCCCAGGTCCACAGGAGAGTTAATCCAGCCTGGAGATTTGTAACAGTGAGGGTGATTAACTACTGAAACAAACTCCCAGGGGGAATGGGGATTCTCCATCTCTTGATCTCTTCAGATCCAGACAGGGTGCTGTTCTGGAAATCCTGCTTGTCACGCTGTCTGGAGTGGCTCATGGCCACAAGTGCCTACCTCAGGGCAGACTGTCAGAAACAGGGCAGGCACCCCAAACTGGTGGTATGTTCTCGAATTAGATTTCACCAAGCCAGTACCAAATGTGAACCCCTGGATCATTAGAGCAGTCTGACCATGAAGTCACAGACAGTCCCCTTAAGCTACGTCTGTACTGTGGATCTTACAGCTGCACTGCTGTAAGGTCTCCAGTGTAGCCACTATATGCCAGTGGGAGAGTGCTCTCCTCTCGACCTAATTCAAGCACCCCTGATTAACCTGACAGGCTGTGGACACGCTGCTTTGGTGGTAGTTCTGGGCTTTCACCCTCAGTGTCTGACTCCAGCTGCAGCCACCAAAAGGCCATTCCAACAACTGGAGCTCGGTCTGGGAGTCTCTGTGGCCATTTCCTGTATGCTGCTGTCTTCCCAGCCTTTGGTCAGGGCTTGAGAGGTTTGTGTGCTTTGAGTGGCTGACAAAAGCAAATCACAGCATCAGAGGAGGGCTGCTTTGTCTAGTGGTTAAGGAGCACCTTGGGACTCCGGAGACCTAGTTCAAGGCTGGCTGTGCCATAGTCTCCCTGGATGACCCTGGGCCACTCCAGGCCTCAGTCTCCAGATGTGCGATGGGGTGGATGTCCTGGCCCTGCCCAGCACAGTGGGTGAGGGTGGATTCAGCAGGGAGTGTGGTGAAGGGTGATGGTAAATTCCTTGGTAAGAGATCTAAGCTAGATACCAAGTCAAGGCTGGAAGCCTGAGAACTTCCCTGCTCAAAGGGGATTCAGCCCCAGCCACCCAGGAAGTTTAGGGTGTTTGGGAGTCCCTGGCGCTGGAGAGAGGGGACACTTATGGCCACGTGTAGAGGGCTAATAGGTGGGCTCAGCTTGTAGCCTCGGGAAATGCTCTGCTCACAGGCACACTGACCTGTGGGCCCCTTCTAGGGAAAAGAGCTGTGACTCACCCAGGTTCCCCTGGGAAGATGGGGGTGGGGATGGACCAGATGAGGGAGGTTGGTTAGCCTCTGAGTGCGCTTGCTGTGCCTGCACAGTGCCAGGTGCCCCTGCGTCTGTCAGGAGTGCTGGGAAGGACTCGCTTGTTGGTGCCTGGGGCAGCAGCCATCTTGGTTCCACAGAGAACCCAGAGCCAAAAGCTTAATGAGCTGAGGTTAGCAGACCCCTCTGGCCTGGGATCATGCTGCCCTGTCTGTGTGCTGCCAGCCTGGGGTATGAAACGTCATCTCTTTCACCACAGCAGCCATCTAAAGGAGAAACCAAGGCCCCAGGCCCAATGCGTGGATGATAGCCCAGTGGGGTCCATGTTTCACTGACCCTGGGGGCCCCTGTCCTGCTGAAGGCGCTGGAAGGTTTGTCTTGCTCAGAATTGAGCCTGCCTGGCCTGGGATCACTGTGCATCTGCAGGGGCTCTCAGCTGCTGGCACTCCGGAGGGAGAGCGAGAGGAGCTAGTCGCATAGAGAAGCAGGTCCCAGCCTCGGGTTACTGTGGTCTGCAGCAGAGGCATGCCTGTAACAGTGGCTGTGTCCCCTCTGCTCAGCCAGTGCAAAAGCATTGCCAATGGCTGGCACTGGCCCCTTCAGGCACTGCCTCAGAATCAGAAAATAGGGCAGGAGTCAGCAAAGGGCTGACCTACCTGTGCCAGACCCGCAGCGCCCACTGAGGGGAGTGAGAGAGATGCTGAGGCCAAGCATAAGAGTGTGGGGTCTGCAGCCAGAGGTGGAGGGACTCCAGTGCCTGCTTCTTTGGCAGAATGCCAGAGGCAGGGCCAGGGGGTGCAGCAGGACTGTCTGTTGAGATGTTCACAGAAGAGAGGGCACCTGATGCCTCCCCTCCCCCATAGGCCCTCAGCATCTAGTGCCCCCCCATGACCCCTCACTGTCCAGCACCCCCTCCATTGACACTCCATTTCTCAGGACCTAGTCCAGTCCCCACTCCCCTGTATTCCCCTCATTCCCTGCTCCTCCATCTTCCCCCATTCCCTGTGCCCATCTGGTCAATCTGTCTGCCCCTCATTGCCATGGTCTTTCTGGGCACTGGGGGTAGAGCTAGGGAGACGTGGCAAGAGACAGAGGGATTCCTGCCTTTCCATGGCGAGGTCAGAAATGCGAGCAGTGTTCTCCCTCCACCTGCCCCGGGTCCTGCACATCTCTCCCCTTTCCAAAGCAATGCCAGCTTCCAGGACTCAGCTAGCCACCGGCCTGCTGCAGCTGGGCTGTTTGCAGGCTCCCGCAGCCCCTGTGCATGCAGGACGCTCCCTGTCAGGCTGCTGGGGAAGGAGCCCCAGGATGGGCCCAGTGCTGAATGACATACAGCAAGATCCCTCTCCAGAGAAATGTGCCACCTGGGCTGGTAGCCCAGGAATCCCTTTCAATGCCCACTCATGGCCTCTGGCCTGCAGAGCCCTGACCCACCTGGGGCAGCTGGCCTGGTGGGAGAAGCAGTGCCGGGCTGTGGCACCGCTGGGGTTGAGCCCACAAGGTCTATGGGAATCCTGGGGGGCAGGTGATGAAGCCCAGCCTGCCACAGGCCAGGCTGTTTGTCCGGGTGAGATGCCCAGGCCCTAGCTGGCCTGGGCATGGCTGCAGCGCTACCCTTCTGCAGGTCCTGGCAGCTGGTGTTGTTTCTCTCCCCTGCAGTCCCACCCCTGCTGGCAGGGTCCTGTGTTTAACCTTCTCTTCTTTCAGACATTCGTGACAGTGGGGCCAAGCCCGTGATGGTTTATATCCATGGTGGCTCCTACATGGAGGGCACAGGGAACATGATTGATGGCAGCATCCTGGCCAGCTACGGCAACGTCATCGTCATCACCCTCAACTACCGCGTGGGTGTGCTAGGTATCGGCGCAGCAGGGCCTAACTCCTGGGGATGGGGGGAAAGGGGAGACCCCGAGGGCCTCAGCTGTTGTTGGGTGGGCGGCAAGGAGCCCTGAGGAACTCACCTCTTGTTAGATGTGGGGAGTAGGGGTATGTGGGGCAGAGCCCCAAGGTCAGGGTAGAAGGGCTGTGGCGGGAAGAGCCCCAAGGACAGGGGTTGGGGGGGTAGAGCCCCGAGGGCGGGCGGGCAGGGGCGTGGGAGGCAGATCTCCAAGGGTGAGGGTAGAGCCCCGAGGATGGGGGAGCAGGGGCGTGGAGGGGGGGAGGCAGAGCTCCAGGGGGACTCTGCTCAAGCCGGCCTAGGACGGGAAGTGGCCTGCTCGGAGAAGAGCTGAGGGGCTGGAAGGAGGTCCTGCTGTGCCCTGTGGGGTTAGGAGCTCCACGAGGAGGCCAGTTTGGTATCCCTGCTGAAGGCTGTGCTCTGCCCTTCCCTTGCAGTTCCTCTAGCTGCAGATCCTATTCTGCTCACAGGGGTGAGGGAGAACCTCAGCCCAGGCCCGTGTAGCCCTGCCCTCATGTCTCTCCGTGGCTCAGGGAAGGGACCCGGGGGGGTCAAGTTATGGCCAGAAGGGTTGGGGCAGGGGGGATGAGGATGTCATCGAGATTGTTCAGTCCTGCCAGTGTCACCTGAGACAGGTGGGAGTGGGCTTGGGGCCGCCGGCTGGCCCTTCGTGCTTCCTGCTGCCCGTCCCCAACCTCTCTGCCAGCTCTGTACCTGCCTGTGGCTGGGCCCTAGGGCAGTGCTGAGGCTCCCTGGGCTGGAGAGTTTAGTTTCATTTACACAGCCTGGCTCAGCTGAAAGCAAATATTGATCCCTGGTTAAATAATTAATACATGTGTTTATCCAGCTCCTCCTCCCTGGAGGCTGGGAGCAGCAGCTGCCCAGCCAGCGCTAATGAGCTGCCCCTTGGGACATGTCCCATCCATTCTGCCTCTGGAAACAGATCAGTGGGAGCTTTCTCGAAGGGCAGATGGCTTACCCTGCTGGAGCACCACAGCAGATTCTCAAGCCAGGCTGTGTCAGCACTTGCAGGGCACAGCTCTGCTCCTGGCAATGGCCAGTGGGCCTGCCGGCACTGAAGCCATGCAGAGCTGAGTCGCTGCAGATGGACAAGGCCATGTCTAGCCCCTGTCCCCCAGGGTGGCCTGTGGGCTTGGTCGCTGCAGTGTGTATATTCTTCCACCTTTCCCTCGGGAGATTGTCCTGTGGAGGGATGATGGGCTCAGGCAGATGTTGGACCAAATCAGTTAGGCCAAGTGTGCTGACCTGAGATTCCTGGGGCGTGATTCCCAGAGCTCACACTGACATCCACTGGGGCTAGGGACACATGGACTTCAGGCATCAGGCACCTCTTCCCAGCCCGCAGCAGCTTCTCCCCTGCCCTGCCCCAGCTCCTAGAGCCTGAGCTGGAGCATTACTGAGGTGGGCAGAGGAGCTGCCTTGTTGGAGATCCTTTCCTGTGGCCAGGTTCATCCAGAGCCCCCGTGTTTGTTCCTGGTGCCCCAAACAGACCCTCTGCCACAGCCCAACTTGCCTGTGAACAGAGGCTTTCCACTCCCCTCCCCCAGCTGCTCCCCAAGCAGTACTGGCCGAGCACCCTGGGCTCTGGGAGGCGTGAGAAGGCTGGTGGCAGGATGCTTGGCCTGGGTGCTCTGCAGAATGGAGGAACGTTGGTTGTGCCAGCTGCCGCAAGCCTGGTAAAGGCTGGGCCCTGGGCTGGTGAGCCCTGCCATGAGCAGCGAACATACTGTGCTATGCTTGGAGCACTTGAGCAGAGGTGCCTCTCTGGGCTGGTGCTGGAGTCAGGGACTGTGGGGGGCCTGGTCATTTCTTTAGCTAATACCCCAAGCCAATGGTTTGGCCTGAAGAAATCGCTGAGGACAGAAGCTGACAGCTCCCCAGGGGTGTAGGGAGCCTGAGCCCCCCCAACCTCTGCTGGAGCAGTGAGAGCCACAGGGACTCTGGCTTGTATATTGGAGGGTGTCTGCAGGCAGAGAGAGATGCTGTCCTGCCAGGCAATGGGGAGGTGGCTGGGGGACTCCTGTGTTTGTCAGCCCGGCAGGACGGCTCCTTGCAGCCTGTGCTGGAATAGGGCTCAAGGCCTGAGTCACTCTACTGATAGTGCCCAAGGCTTTCAGAAAGCAGCTGGCTCAGCCAGTAGCCCATGTAGGCCCATTCCTCTGCTCTGAGCCCTGCTGGCCACCCAAGGGGTGTGGGCTGGGCTGGGCTGGGCTGCTACACTGTGCCCAGGAGAGGAGTGGGAAGGAGCAGTGGGAGAGTCCAGCTGCAAAAGGGAGGCTCCTTGTCCCCATTTCACAGCAGGATGGAGGCCCCAAGAGATTCAGAGCCGGTTCCTAGGGTCTCTCGGTGGGGAGGTGCCAGGGACTGGCAGTGGGATGGGGGTCCCGGGGGCTCACACTGAGGGTCCCCGACTTCAGCTCTGAGGTGCCCAGTCAAAGAAGATCCCCGCGGCTTGCTGCACGGCCTTGGCTACAGGTGCTCTCAGCAGGAGGTTTGAGAGGGGCTCCCACGCTGTCTGGGGCTGGAGGGGATTGTGGAAGGTCAGGAGACCGGCTGCTTGTGGTGTCCTAAGTGGATTCCATTTGGCTGCAGGATTCCTGAGCACCGGGGACCAGGCAGCCAAGGGGAATTATGGACTGCTGGATCAGATCCAGGCTCTGCGCTGGATCAGTGAAAATATTGCCTTCTTCGGGGGGGACCCCCTGCGAATCACTGTCTTTGGCTCTGGCATCGGCGCCTCCTGCGTCAGTCTGCTCACTCTCTCCCACCACTCAGAAGGTAAGTGCGGACACTCCCAGCCTGGCTGTGAGCCAGCCCTCAGGCAGTGCTGCCGCCAAGCACTCCTTGGCAATGGGAATGAGAGTCTAGTGGTTACAGTAAGAGATGCAGGCAAGGCACTTGGGTTCTGTTCCTGGCTCTCTCCCCCTTCTTCTGGCCTGCATTTCCCCATTGTAAATGGGGAGTTAACACTGGCCCCCCTCCTAGGGGAAGGGAAGGGGAAAGCGGCTAATACTTGCACTGCCTGAGTGGCTGGTGCTAGATGGGCGAAGTGTGGGCTGTCCCCAGGAGAACAAAGGTAGGGGAATATCTGAGAGCACGTGTGGGGTTGGCCTGGGGCTGTAGGTCTCTAGCAGTTTGGGGGGTGTGATCAGGAACAGAGATGCCAGTCCAGACTAGTAGGATGTGGACAGACACTTCTGGGACCTCTAGAAGTGGCTCCATCATGGCCCGCTGATGCAAGTCCATGGAAATATAACTGGAAACTGAATTACCCTTGAAAATATCACTACAGCTCCTTGGACCCCTGATAACATGCCAGGACTGAAGGGCACCTTCAGCAGATCAGCCCTAGGAATCCCTGGGCCAGGCAATGTTTAATGACACTGAACCTGACCCGCCAATCCAGCCCCTCCCTGCAATGGGCTCTGGTGACTAGTTACCTACGGTTCCAAAGCAGAAATGAGTCAGAACTGGCTGTGGGAGCAGCAGCTGCAGACTGTTCTGTTGCTTCCTCCCATTCCCCAGACAGAAGCTGTGGTAAATGGGTTACCCCTGAGAGGACGCGTCAGCCCCTGAGGGTCAAATACATTGTTGAGATGCCATTATCCTCAAGCCCTGCAGCATGAGCCCAGGAAATTCACAGGTCAGGGGAAGTTTAACAGCACTCCAGACATGGTAAGGGCTTGAAATGCAGAGCTTGGGCCCCCAAGTCACCTTAACTCTGCCCTGTCACAGACTTTCTCAATTTCCTGTGTAATCTTGTGCCCAGCTTCCCAGCCCCACCCTGCAAACACGCCAGATGGGTCCACGCAGCATCTGGGAGAGCCTCCCAGGCCAGGTCCACAGACTTGTGCCCATCTCAGTAGGCCACGGGGCTGTGCCAGAATCCCCACCGGTAGATCATCGGAGGCCAGTGACCCCACCCCCCTATACGCTGTGAGAAGAGCTGCAGGAGTTTCTAGAAGATGTCTGGGACTCCCGCAACAAGGTACCGCTTGCTCTCCAGCAATGAGGGGATTTTCACCAGAGCCTCCGGGCCATGACGGCCCTCATGGGGGAGGGCAAAAGGACCGGGAAGCAGGGTGCCGTGGCTTACCAGCGGGTCCGCAGCTTCCGGGACTCCTTGCTCACCTTCGGGGTGGGTCATGGTTTGCTGCGCGGCCCAAGGGGGGCTGTGAGCGCCCCTGCTGGCGAGGATCCCCCCAGCCCTCCTCATGGCACTCGTCACCTTTGCCACCTTGAACACCCGGAGCTGTAGGGTGGGTTTCCGCAGGAGCCAGGTGCTCTCCTTCCTTCGGGAGGGGGGGGGGTACTCTGTGGTTTTCCTGCAGGAGACCCACATGGATCCAGCCACTGAAGCCAGCTGGCGGCTGGAGTGGGGGGACAGGGTCTACTTTAGCCATCTCACAGCCCATACGGCTGGAGTGGCTACCTGTTCTCCCCCAATCTACAGCTCGAGGTGCTGGGGGTCGCCGAGGCTATGCCAGGCCGCCTGCTGCACCTCCAGGTCTGCATGAGGGGACTTGTGGTCAACCTCATGAACGTCTATGCCACAACATCAGGCCCGGAGCGGCTGTGATTCTATCAGCAGACGTCCGCCTTCCTCGGCTCTTTGGATCCTCGTGAATGCCTGGTCCTGGCAGGGACTTTAACACCACCCTCGAGGAGCAGGACCGCTCGAGGACCGAGCAGAGCCCGGCCGCCGTGGACGTCCTCCGGGAGATTGTCAACCATCACTCCCTGGTGGACGTCTGGCGCGACCACCACCCGGACGATGTCTCCACATTTACCTATGTCCGGGTGGAGGCCCATCGGTCGTGCCACTCCCAGTTGGACCGCATCTGTTTGTTGCGCTTCCATCTTTCACGGGCCCAGTCCTCCAGCATCCGGCCTGCCCCTTTTTTGGATCACCACCTCGTCACTGTGATGGCCTCTCTCTGTGCGGAGAGGCCGGGGCCGGCCTATTGGCACTTCAACAACAGCTTGCTGAAGGATGTGGGCTTTGTGGCGTCCTTCCGGGAGTTCTGGCTGGCCTGGCGAGGGCAGCGGCGTGCCTTTCCCTTGGCGCGGCGGTGGTGGAATGTGGGAAAGGTGTGCGCCTGGCTCTTCTGCCGTGACTACACCCGGGGCGCCAGCCGACGGAGGGATGTGGCGATAGAGCAGTTGGAATGGGAGGTCTTAGAGCTGGAGAGGCATCTGGCCGCCAGTCCTGAGGATCCATCCCTCTGTGAAGCGTGCCGGAAGAAGCGGGAGGAGCTCCGGGTCCTCGAAGACCATCGGGCCCGGGGTGCTTTTGTTCGATCCCGCATCCACCTCCTTCAGGAGATGGATCGTGGCTCCTGCTTCTTCTATGCCCTGGAGAAAAAGAGGTGGGGCCAAGAAGCACGTCACCTGACTTCTGGCAGAGGACGGCACCCCCCTCACGGATCCAGCAGAGATGTGCGAGAGGGCCAGAACCTTCTACATGCACCTTTTCTCCCTGGATCCGACTGATCCTGCCTCTTGCAGAGTGCTCTGGGATGGGCTCCCAACAGTCAGCGCAGGCGACCGGGACCGGCTAGAGCTGCCTCTCTCTCTCTCTCTGGCAGAGTTCTCGGAAGCCCTCTGTCACATGCCCACCAACAAATCTCCGGGCATAGACGGGCTGACCATGGAGTTCTACCACGTGTTCTGGGACGTCCTCGGCCCGGACCTGGTTACCGTCTGGACCAAGTCCTTGCAGAGCGGGGTCCTCCCTCTCTCGTGCAGGCAAGCCGTGCTCGCCTTGTTGCCGAAGAAGGGGGACCTCCGCGACTTATGGAATTGGCGTCCCGTCTCGCTCCTCAGCATGGACTACAAAATTGTAGCCAAGGCCATCTCGCTGCGGCCGGGGTCCGTGCTGGAGGACGTGATCCACCCAGACCAGACCTACACCCTCCCAGGCCGTAGCATCTTTGATAACCTGTATCTGGTTCGGGATCTCTTGGAGCTTGGGTGCAGGGATGGTCTGTCGTTCGCCCTCCTGTCCCTGGATCAGGAGAAGGTGTTCAACAGGTGGACCACGGGTATCTCCTGGGCACTCTGCGAGTGTTAGGCTTCGGATCCCAGTTTGTGGGTTTTCTCCAGGTGCTGTACGCCTCCGCAGAGTGTTTGGTCAGGCTCAACTGGACCCTGACCGAGCCGGTCAGCTTCGGGCGGGGAGTACGGCAGGGGTTCCCCCTCTTGGGCCAGCTGTACGCTCTGGCCATCGAGCCCTTCCTCTGTCTCCTCCGCAGGAGGTTGACGGGGTTGGTGCTTCGGGAGCCAGAGCGGTGGCTGGTCCTGTCGGCCTATGCCGATGATGTGCTTCTCATGGTCCAGGACCTGGGCGACTTGGTGCGGGTGGAGGCTTGCCAGGCTGTGTACTCGGCGGCCTCCCCCGCCCGGGTCAACTGGGTCGAGAGCTCTGGCCTGGTGGTCGGGGATGGGTGGCAGGCGGGCTCCCTCCCACCCACACTTCAGGCTATACGGTGGAGCGCGGGTCCGCTGCTCAATCTCAGCGTTTACCTTTCTGCCATGCATCCGTCTCCGCCAGAGAACTGGCAAGGTTTGCAAGGCAGGGTGACAGAGCGGCTCCAGAAATGGACAGGACTCTTCCAGTGCCTTTCCCTTCAAGGGAGGGCACTGGTGCTCAATCAGCTAGTCCTGTCCATTCTCTGGTACTGGCTCAACACCCTGGTCCCGGCCCCAGTTTTCCTGGCCAACCTCCGGAAGGTGGTTCTGGAGTTCTTTTGGCCAGGACTGCACTGGGTCTCTGCAGGGGTACTCCACCTGCCCCTGGAGGAGGGAGGGCAGGGCCTGAAGTGCCTATGCACTCAGGTCCACGTCTTCCATCTCCAGGCCCTGTAGAGGCTTCTTTGTGGTGCGGGTAGTCCGGCTTGGAGAGCACTGGCGCACGCCTTCCTGCGCCGCTTCCGAGGGCTCCGATACGACCAGCAGCTCCTTTTTCTTGATCCGAGGGGTCTTCCGCGAGACCTCTCTGGGCTGCCGGTCTTCTACCAGGACCACCTCCGGACCTGTTCTCTGTGACCAGATCCATGGCAGCCACCGAGGGGGCAGATCTCCTCACGGAGCCCCTGCTACACAATCCCCAGCTTCATGTACAGGTGGCAGAGTCCCCCACGGTGCGCCAGAGGTTGGTCCTGGCAGGAGCTACCAGGGTCGGAGACCTCCTGGACTACGACTGGGGAGACTGGCTGGATCCCCTGACGCTTGCTCGGCATATGGGGCTCTCCAGACCTTGTACTCCCCGGCGCTTACTACAGGAGGTGAAGCCCGTTTTGCCTCCCACTGCTTGGACCTACCTCGACCGGGTCCTGCAAGGGGCCACGCCCCACCCACCCTCCACCCCGGGCCCTCCGGACCTTTTCATCGGGCCCCTGCCCCATGGACCCGACTGGCCCCCCTGCCCCTTCTCCGCAAGCCGGCTGCACGATCTGCAGCCGGTCCGCTTCCAAACTGCGCCAAGGACACATCTCTACATGCTCGTGTTCCACACCCTTCACTTCCTCACCCTCGTGTCCCACCCCGTCTCCTGCCACCTCTGGAGGGTGAGGAGCCCCGGTGGGCCAGCCTATACTCTACCCTGGTCCCGAGGCCCGCTGGGGATATCAGTTGGCAGCTCCTTCATGGGGCCGTGAGCACGGGCATGTATTTGGCATGGTTTACACCTGTCCCAGACACCTGGCCCTTCTGCGGCATGAGGGAGACCCTGGCGCACGTTTACTTAGAGTGCGCCAGATTGCAGCCCCTAGACCAGCTCCTCACCAATATATTGTTGTGTTTCTGGCTGCACTTTTCCCCTCACCTCCTTCTCTACGCACTCCCTATCCATGGCCCCACAAAGTCACAGGACCTCCTGGTCAACCTCCTCCTTGCTCTGGCTAAAACGGGCATCTGCGCAACCAGGGAGAGGAGGTTGGACCGTGGAGACTCCGGTGACTGTGGAGCTTGTTTCTGATCCTCTGTCCGTTCACGTATCTGGGCAGAGTTCCTCTGGGTGGCGTCCACCGGCTCCCTTGACGCCTTCGAGGAGCAGTGGGCGCTGTCCGGGGTTTTCTGCTCGGTGTTCCCATCAGGCTCCCTTCTTATGACCCTTTGACTGCACTCCTGTCCCTGTTCTTTTATTAGTTGTCCCCCAAAATCAGTTGGGTTCTGAGGTCCTGTAGATCTTCCCCTTAGGCTGCGGGGGGATCCTTTAGCACTTTCCGGAAACCCAATAGGTACAGGGGATGAAGCCATCATGCTGCTGCTGAGGTGCCCTGCGCGTGTTCGTGGGCTGCTCGTTTGAGACTCAATGCTGTCTCCAAAGTTGTGCTCGCTTCCTCGGCAACGTCCTCCTGGCTGCTCTTCCCAGGCCTCCAATCACCCCAGCTTTAGCCTGAGTGAGCCCCAAATGGCAGGGTGCTAGCATCTAGTGCCCTCGGTTTCCTGCAGCTCCCTCTGGGTGGGTGCTCAGATGTGCCTTGCTGGGCTCCATTGAGCTCTGCAGCAGAAGCAAGGGGGTGTGTGATGGGGGTGAAGGTGGGTGAGAGGGCAGTGCCAGACAGCCCTTGGGACGGGCAGGAGCAGGCCTGCACATATGGGTACAGGTGAAGGGTAGATTCTCAAAGAACTGGGCGCTGAGTTCTTTTAACGGCCGGCTCCAGTCGCGGGTGCTCAGTGCCACCCATGGATTTGGCTCCCCAGGCACTGGGTTCCCACCCTGAGGATCTGCTGGTGGAGGAAGCTCAGCAGCTGTCTGCCTCTGATGGACCCTAGACAGATGGGTCCTTCTAGAATAATGGGCCATGGGATCTGTTTAGCATAAGGAAAGGAAGGCTCAGAGAGACAGGGCACAAAGCCACTGGAGAGTGCAGGCCAGCGCTCACATCTTGCCACATTGTGCCCTCTCCTCCACGTGGGAGCGGTGCATGTCCTTGCTCTACACAGCCCCTGGGATCTACAGGAGAGATGTTCATGAGCACACAGTGTGGGGATTCGGAGAGCCAGGCTGGCCCCTAGAACCAGCACTGCCAACGGGTGGCCCTTTAGCACTGGATGTGCGGGAGGTTTGTCAGCCCAGCTGCAGCAAAGGCAGGAAAGCCACTGGCTCACCCAGTCAGTTTCATGATGTGTTAGCAGGGTCAGATTCCTTCATGCCTAGGAGGAGATTCAGGGTCACCCAGGGGGGGTGACAAGTGGAGCAATTTGTCCCAGGCCCTGTAGGGATCCCGTGAGTCCTGGCCCAGCGGCGGTCTGGGTCTTCGGCGACTGCAGGGGGCACTTCAGTGCTGCTGAAGACATGGAGCGACTGAAGGGCTCCCTGCTGCCGAAATGCCTCTGAAGACCCGGACCGCCGCCAGGTGAGTACAATTGTCTTCTGGGCTCTGTCACCTGCTGCCTGTGCAGCGGTGCCCCAGGGACTCCTCCCTCGTCCCTGAGAGCCTTGCACCGAGACAGAGCTTGGGCCACTCTCTGAGCTGGGTGCTGAACCTCCTTTGCCTTTCAGGCATTGGCTGCGCACAGAGCTGCTTGGGTCTGAGTTTTCTGTGGGGTGACAGACCTTTCTGAGGAGGGAGGGTCTGGCTGAGTAGGTTGGGAAGGTGGGTTCCTACCCAGTGGGTGGAGGGGGACAAGGATGGATGTGGAGGGTGTTCAGTTGAGCAGCTCATTTGGGGTGGTGAGAGGCTGCTGGCTCAGCATCTTTCTTCATCGTGTGTTGGCACATCCGTGAGCTCTCCGTGCACTCAGGGCAGGGGACCCAGCCTCTGCCCAGGGCCTAGTCACCAGGCTTTGAAGCCTCCTGTTGAAAGGGCTCCATTTGGTGGGATACGGTTGTGGCCCTGGTGAAACGTGCTGGCTTCAGGCTCTGGTGGCTGGCTTCCCAAAGGATGCATATGGTGGTGCTGTGGACATTGCCCCTCCCACCCGTGCACGGTTCTGCACAAGCTGGGGTGGAAGAGGTTTATCTATGAACATGAAGGCCCTTTTCCCATCCAGCCTGCATGCAATGCTGGTGCTGTGGCTGAGCTGTACCCTGTCCAGCAGCTGCCTGGCTGTGTGTCTCACTCCCCTCCTTAGAGACATGAGCTGTTAGGTCACCTGGAGGCAGGTGTGACGTGGGCATGGCTGCCATGTTTGCTGGCCTCAGGTCCATTGTTGTTCAGGAAGTTTGCAGGTCCACCAAGCGAAGTTCTCTGCAGACTTTCTCAAAGCTCTGCTGCTGGAGCAGCCCTGCACTCCTGCTGTGAGCTTGTCCAAAGGGGCCTGGGTTCAAAATGAGGTGAAGGCCAGAGCCTGCATGCTTCCTGCTGCCCTGGCACAGTCCCCACGTGGAACATGGCACCTCATGTTATGGGCTGTCATGTCTGGGAAGCGTTCGTCTTTGGCATGGGCCTTGGTTTCCACTGATAATCCCTCTTCTCGAGAGGTGTGTGCACTGCGCCCCTCACTGTACAGGTGAGTGCTGCCTCCTGGTATGTGTCCCTAGGGCTTCATCCGGCTTTCTCCAGTTCTTTCCTTGTGCAGCCATCCTCAAGAACGGTCTCTAACTGGGCGCGCACCTCTGGAAAGGCGGTGGCAGGCAGCAGCCTGACTGCTCAGCCCTGCTCCACGAGGCTGCAGATGGACATTATGTCTTATGGCACCTGAAGCAGTTACTCGCCAAAAGCCTTGTCTGCACAAGGACAGATGGTGGAGTTGGCGCCTTCGCCCAGGCACCGGGACTCCTAGCATGGGCAAGGCAGCTGCAGTGTCCCTGTGTGTCAGCTGGTTGGGGAAAACCCTAGGCTCTCCCTGCTGGAGCTACCACATGGACAAGCTACTTCTTCCTCCTCTGGATGCCATCAGGGTGTGTTTGAGTGGGGGTGGGCTTTGCATCCTCGGTGTATGCAGGCAGCAGGCCTGTTCAGGTGTATTCCCAGAAGTGTGTGCATGTACATAACTGTGTCTGCATGTGTGAAACATCTGTGGAGGTGCAGGTTTGTGGAGAGCAGGGGTTCTCAACCAGGGGTACATGTACCCCTGGGGGTACGCAGAGCTCTGCCAGGGGTGCATCAGCTCATCTAGGTATTTGCCTATTTGTACAACAGGCGACATAAAAAGCAGCAGAGAAGTCAGTACAAACTAAAATTTCATACAGACAATGACTTGTTTGTACTGCTCTATATATTGTACCCTGAAAAATAAGTAAGATTTATATTCCAATTGATGAATTTTATAATTATATGGTAAAAATGAGAAATTCAGCAATTTTCCAGTAATACTGTGCTGTGACACCATTGTATTCTTAGGTCTGCTTTTGTAAGCAGGTAGTTTGTAAGTGAGGTGAAACTTGGGGTATGCAAGACAGATCCGACTCCTGAAAGGGGCACAGAAGTCTGGGAAGGTTGAGAGCCACTGGTGCAGAGAGTGGGTGTGTTGTGTGCCTTCCTGCAGGAGTCTGTGTGCATGTAGTCAGGTGTCAGTGTGTACATATTGATGAAAATCTGCCTGTAGGAGCAGGTGTGTGTTCCTAGTGCATGTGCACACGCCTGTAGGAGCAGGTGTGTGTACCTAGTGCATGTGCACATGCCTGTAGGAGGATTTCTCTGGAGCTGGTGATTGCCAGTGGGAGGGGGAATGGTTTTCTCTGCACCTCAGGAGGGTGAGGAGCCTATGTGTGCACGCACACACTCAGCAGTGTGCAGGCTAGCTCTCTCCATTGCAGGAATGCTGCAGAGGCAGGCTGGTGTCAGGCTGTGACGGGCGGGAGTCGCGCTCTTTGCAGAGATCATTTCTGGCTGGGCAGACCCACCGCTGCAGAGCCTCAGTTTTTTTTCCTAGCCAAACAATTACACCTGCTTGGGATGCTGATTCTCTGCTCGTCTGCCCAGATGGTGCCCAGCCAGCTCCTGTCCATTCATTCCCCTGGGCTTCTCAGAGCCTCCACACACCCAGTGTGCCAGCACCGGCCACAGTGCTGGGGGAGGGGAGTTGTTTACCTGGAGAAAGATGGCAGGGGGCTGCCTCATTCATTGGCCCTGTACTGCAGGCGCCAGCTCTCTGCCCCGGACTTGGCATTCTGCCTGCGCCTGCCCCTGTCCCTGCCACACGGCAGTCCATCGGAGCAGCGGGTCGAGGGCCTCAGGAGGGATGGAAACTGCAGCAGCGTCTGCGGTTACTGAAGGTCGTTTGCTTTGCTTAGTATTCAGACTAAAAGCCCAGCGTGGAAGAGGGGAGAGAGTCCCAAAGAGGAAGCGACTGCCTGAGAGGCCGCAGAGCAGGGCCCCGTTCATAGCCCTCCGTTTCCTCTCCCCCTGCAGCAGCCCCACCTGCCCCAGGCAGCCCTGGGCTCTGAGGGGACAGTCTGCACTGGAGTAAAAGATAGGCGGCTTGACCTGGCTCCTGGGGCTGAACACTGCAGTGTAGGTGATTGGGCTTGGGCTGGAGCCTGGACTCTGGGACCCTGCCCCCTCGTGGTCATGGGGTCAGGCCATCACTCATACAGGAGGGGACCCAAGGCCTCTGTTGTCTTAGCTATGGCAGCTGCTGTGGGGCCAGGGTATGTGGGTGCAGTGCCCAGGACTGTGTAAGAGGTCCCCCGAGGAACTGTGCTGGCCGTGAAGTAGAACCTGCTGCCATTATTCTTGGTATTTATGATCAGGGCCCCCTTGAGCTGGGCACTGCACTAATTCTAGGGGAGGGGAGGGGCCATGTGGGAATGGGCTTCAGAGCTGCAAAGATCAGGTGGGTGTAGGCTTCCTAGGTTTTACTTTAATAAGATAAGTGATCAAGAGCTCTTAATGAATCACTAATTAGTGCATCCTCTCCCAGCATTGTAAGGCAGAGGCAGAGGGACATGCGCTGTACTAGGCTGCCCTGGGGAAAGTACTCCCCAATGTAATACATTGAAATCAAAGTGGATTCTTTGCCAGGAAACAAACCACCAGCACTGTCTTTATCCAACACCTCATTAACAAGCAGGAGGGTAATTGCTGCTGCATAGATTTTAAAACTGCTCCCAACCCATCTGGCAGCCAGAACCTTAAAGCTGCTGCAAACAAGAGTGTCTGAGAAAATAGACAGCGGCTATCCCAGGCAGCCATGCACACAGAGTAAAACACCCTGTCCTCTGCACTGTACACATCACTGAGAGCTCCCCTGGCATGACCCCCCCCAGCTCTAAGATAAAGAGCCTGCAGTCTGCTGAGGTGGTGATGCCATCATCCACAGGAGGGTTACACCTCCTGGAAACTCCCTGTGACACATGGGCTCAGCACGGCCCCTGGACACAACAGCCTGAGAGTTCAGAACTAGGGTCTGCCTATACTACAGGGGCACAACCATAGTACTGCAAGCGTGCCACTGTAGCGCTGAAGTGTAGATGCTTCCTACAGTGCCAGAGGGGCAGGGGATCTGTCAGTGTAGGTAACCCACCTCCAGGGATGGAAAACCCTTCTGTCAACCTAGCCGCATCTCCACAGGGGGGCTAGGTCACCCTAACCACGGCACTCAGCATGACAGTTTCAAAGTTCTGAGCACCAGAGCTAGGCTATATCGTTTTCAATAGTGTTTAAAGTGCAGCAGCTTGCCAGGGCCCAGCCAATGCACAAGATGGATGGACTACCGGGCACTGCCCATACGCTACTGGGATGGTTTCATTTTGTCTTCAACAATGTAAATTCTCCTCTCCTACAGCTCCCTGGGCTCCACCCCCTCTCCAGCCCCAACCCCTGATGCCCTCCTGCCAAGGAAAAGCACAGTTACTGCTGAGATATTGTGACAGTGACTGTCCGCACGTCTCGAGAAACCCCAACCCCCTTGTTCTTACCAAGGCAGTAATTGAAGGTATCCTAAATCAGACATCCCTGGCCCTCCAAATACAATCCCCTGGGGCCTCAAGCTGGCTTTACAAGGGGAAGCTCTGTGGACCTCTAAGCTATAAAGAAATCATGAGTTTGAGCCAGCCCTCCAGAGAAGTACGGCTGAAAACATTCAACAGTACAAGCCCACCACTTCAGCTTTATGGGAGTGAACAGCCATACCACTGACTGGCACAGTCCCCTGGCAAGCCACGAACCAACCTCCTGTGTGCCCAGGGGCTCCAGCACTGACAGCCACTGAGCACCGGGGTGGTTTCCCTGCCCATTGATGTACAGAAAACAGGATTCAACTTCTGATGCCAATTCATCTGAAGCAGTAAACAGTCCCTGCCCTGCAAAGCACTAGAGGGTCAGAAGCTCAACCAAATCAATCCTAGAGCCCACATGTGCCATTGCTCCCCAAACACCAGTGCATGTGTTTGTCGCACAAAGCTAATCCCAGAAGTGATGGTTCCGGCCCCCCCGCCCACTCTGCGCGTGGACCCTGAAAGCCAGCTGCTCACTTTCCCTGGTTCTTGTGCACTAGCCAGATAGCACGGTGTGCCCCTGGAGATGCCATGAGTGGGGAAAGCCAAACTCTGTTCCACTGGGATGTGGTTAAGAGTTCTGGAAAACAGTCCCTTGCTCTGAGGCTCTGGACACCCTTGTCTCCATTTATTCATACTTTTCCTTCTGTAATTTAAAATACCCAAAATAATTCCAACAAAACCTATTCCTGTTTGCCACTGGGAAGCTCCTGCCATCGGCAGTGTCTGCTGAGCTGGGCACTAGCCCAGCATGCCCTGCTAAGTGAGTTCTCACTGCCCAGGCTCTTGGGACCTGTTGAGATCTACTCCCATAGTGTAAATTGCTGTGCCAGAATGCTGCGTGTGCTTGTAAGCCTTGGGAAGGATGGCAAAATATCCTGGACTGCGCACTGTCTGAGTTCCCATTCAGCTAACGGTAGGCCACAGCGATTGTGGTTCATTAATGTGGCTGAGGGTGGGGAGGGGCTTGGTGCGTAGTGGAGGGGAGCCATCTCTGGTCTCAGAGCCACCTCTGTTCGCCTAAGGGACATTTAGACATTTTTCTTGTAAATTTGGTCTCATAGGGGGGACTGCAGCTCAAGTGTGACTGCATCCCGGGCAGCACGCTAACGCGGCTAAACAGAACAGCGAAGAACGCGGCTAAACAGAACAGGTGCTACAGAGCCTGGGATTGCGTCTTCACTGTGATTGTTACCTCTGCTGCAATGTCAGTTGGGATTGC
Source organism: Chelonoidis abingdonii (assembly GCF_003597395.2). NCBI lineage: Eukaryota > Metazoa > Chordata > Testudines > Testudinidae > Chelonoidis > Chelonoidis abingdonii. The sequence goes on from NC_133776.1 coordinate 105,941,522, forward strand.
AGTGTAGACCCCCCACCCCACCCCCAGCTGGAGACCACACCCCTCTCCATGCAGGGGAAGGCATAGCAGGAATGGAGAAATTGGTAGCATTCCATATAAGGCAGCTCAGGATCCTTGGGGCAGGGTTGCCCCTGTGCACTGGCTGAATAGTGGGGCATTTCCAACCAGGAGGGAGCATGTCAGAAGACACATTAAAATCCTCAGCGTTAGCCAGGAAAGTGTTTCCACAGCCAGGAGAGAGTTGCAGCAACAGGTGAATTTCTCCCCAGGCAAGAACGCAGGAAGGCAAGAGAGAACCTGGTCCGGCAAAAAGGCAAACCAGGAAATGCAGCCCTGACAGAGCCAAGAGGAAGGAGCATAAACAATGGCAGAGGAATGGTGGAAATTAGAAGGCTAAGGGCTTGTCTCCGCACAAAGGTGCCTACACTGTATCTGTCCAGCGTAAGCAGTACAGCCACTCGCCTTGTCCTGGGATAGCTGTTCCTGGGTGGGCAGGGGATGGGCTGCCTATGGCATGTTTGCTATCTGGCTAACTGATCCACCCTGAGAGCATGCTGGTAGAAGTATGTTGTTAAAAAATCACTCCCCAGCACCATTATATTGGCACAAAAATCTGTGTGTAGGCGGCAGGGGGTTGTGAAGCACAAACAGAGAAACAAATCTATTCTCTGAGCACATCACAATCAGGAGCCTGCAAGAGATTCAGTGCGGCTGCTGGAGCATCAGAGAGCAAGATGAAGATTGAGGGTTGCGTGGGTGAGGATGGTCACAGTCACTTTCCAGATACCCTTGGGTGTCATGGACCTGGTACCCTCCAGCATCCAGCTTCAGCCAGAGCTCAGCCTAGCTGGGGCTGGGAAGCAGCTGCCTCCAGAACTGGCTACAGAAGGGCTTCTGCACTGGAGCTAGGGAAGAAGTGTCAGGGGATCACAACACCTTTGCCCTTCCCTTTGTGCCCAATGGAGGGCGTGCTGGCTAGGTCCTAGCTAGGCGGGGGCAGGCCTGCTATGGAAAAGGTCAAGACCAGGAGCCTGGGCAAGCGGGACCCCTGGGCAAATCCTGTGTGGGAATCCTGGTGTCCAAAGCCCCCCCCCGCACCCCCATAGTCCAGCCAGCCCTGCTCCCTCGTGCTGCTCCCCTGGCAGAGAAGCTGGGCTGGGACAGTTCCCTGGTGCCACCCAGAAGGTATACTGGCCCAGGGAAATAAATGGTATTTGGCAGGACGGGTGTCAGGAAGCTGCCATGTTACCTTAGACCTGTAGCCCTTGTGCTGCTGGCAGGTGCCAGGACAAAGCTGGGTTGGCAGCGCTGTCTGCACCTGGGACACAGCTAGATCTCCTTTGGGCCAGGAGCTCTCCACCCCCCCCCAGGGCTCTTGTGACCTGAGCAGGCTGGGGAGCAGAGAGCCCCAGGGTGTACACTCCAAGCCCCATCGCGTCCCATCTCAGCCCCCGCGGGCTCCATTTCCTGGGAGTCCTTTGTATTCTGAGCACAAGTTCCGTTGATGCGGAGCTGGAGTCTGGCCATGAATTCCTCTGCCTGGGCCAGGGCCTTTGTGGCCCTGCTTTCCAGGGCAAGAGTCCACTCCCTTCCGTGTTCCCTCCAGCAGAAAGGCCTCCTCTGTGCCCTGTGAGGCCTGCATTGGCAGAGAGCTGGGCCCAGCTGGGCAGGAAGTATGTCTCGGGGGGTGGGGAGAGTGGTGGTACCCAGAGGGAGCAGCTGAATGGGACACTCAGGGTTAAGCTGCCCTAGCACAGGCGTAGCTCTGCTAGCTACCAACACTCTGAAGGGTCGTGCCAGGGCAGAGGAGCTGGGACAGCTGAGGGATTCTGTGGTGCCATCACCAGCTCTCTTCAAGAGGTGGGCGGGAGGCTGCTGAACTCCAGCAGGGCAGGAGCATCACCCATTTCCGGGGCATAGCTGCTCTGTTTTCTGCTTTGCCTGTAGGCTCTGTGGGGCCAGGCCCCAGTTGGGTAGCACTGAGTATGCTGCTGCTGCAGGTCACAGGCATGGTCCCACTGTACCTTGCGTATCTGCAACTTTACTCCCGTTGCTTTGAAGGAAATGCTAACAAACGCTGGCTGAGACAGTGTGACGTGTGTCTGTGTCCAGCCCCTAGGGAGCTGGCTCCTGCTTCAGCTTGTCTGGCTGTGCTACAGGAGAATTGGTCAGGTGCGTGTTTCCCCTCTGCAGTGAGTTACTCTCTTAGCTGCTTGTACAAACTCAGCCTGTTGCAGAGGAGATGCTGCCTGTATTTTACAGCACCTAGTGCAGTGGGCTTGGCACCAGAATCACTGGCAGCCAGCGCTGCAATTATCTCAGACCCCAGGGACAGACAGACCAATCCTATGAGTTAGACTTTTGAGACGTTCCTGTGATTGTTGGGACCTGGGGGATGCTGCATTAGATGCAGCCCTGAGCAAGCTGCCCATGGGGCTCTTCATTAGAGATCCTTTAGATGCCTATAAGTTAGTCTCACATCTCACTCTTGCCGTCCTAAGGGGAGGACAGCAGGAAGAGGCCTGCTGGCAATGTCCAATGCCCCCCAGGGTCCAGTCCTGCAGCAAGGGCTTCTCCTGAAGCCGGAGCCCCTGCTTCTATCCCCCTATGTGGGATGAGTGTGTGTTTGGGGGCTCCTAGACAGAGGAGCTGGTGCTGTGCCTAGAGTGCCCCGTCATGAGTTGCCATTAATGCTCCTCTTTGCCTGCAGGTCTCTTCCAAAGAGCCATCATCCAGAGTGGCTCTGCTCTATCTAGCTGGGCAGTCAACTACCAGCCTGTGAAGTATACCAGCCTGCTAGCCGACAAGGTGGGCTGCAACGTGCTGGACACTCTGGACATGGTGGATTGTCTGCGACAGAAGAGTGCCAAGGAGCTGGTGGAGCAAGATATCCAGCCAGCTCGCTACCACGTGGCCTTCGGGCCTGTCATCGATGGAGATGTCATCCCGGACGACCCTGAGATCCTGATGGAGCAAGGCGAGTTCCTGAACTATGACATCATGCTGGGGGTGAACCAGGGTGAGGGGCTGAAGTTTGTGGAAGGCGTGGTGGATCCCGAGGATGGTGTCTCGGGCAGTGACTTTGACTACTCCGTCTCCAACTTTGTGGATAACCTATATGGCTACCCAGAGGGGAAGGACACTTTGCGGGAGACCATCAAGTTCATGTATACAGACTGGGCAGACAGGGACAACCCCGAGACACGTCGCAAAACCTTGGTGGCCCTGTTCACTGACCACCAGTGGGTGGAGCCGTCAGTGGTGACGGCTGACCTGCATGCCCGCTACGGCTCCCCAACCTATTTCTACGCCTTCTACCACCACTGCCAGAGCCTCATGAAACCTGCATGGTCTGACGCGGCCCATGGAGACGAGGTGCCTTACATCTTCGGGATCCCCATGATTGGCCCCACTGACCTCTTCCCTTGCAACTTCTCCAAGAATGACATTATGCTCAGTGCCGTGGTGATGACGTACTGGACCAACTTCGCCAAGACGGGGTGAGGGATGCTCTGCCCTCCCTGGGCCTGTGTGTGGGGTCTGTGTGGGGGGTGTCTGTGTGTCTGTCCCCCTCCCTGTGCATGTCTGCACGCACCTCCCTGTGTGTGTGTACCCACCTCCCTGTGTTTGTGTGCATGTGCCTCGGTGTGTGTGCATGCTTCCCTCTGTGTGTGTGCCCCTGCCTCCCTCTCTGTGTGTGCACGCATGTGTGTGTGCATGCTCCTCCCTCTGTATGCACACCTCCCTGTATGTGTGTGCGTATGCCAGCCTTCCTGTATGTGTGTGCATGTGCGTAGGCCAGCCTTCCTGTATGTGTGTGCATCTGCCTCCCTGTGTGTGTGTGCATGTGCCTCGCTGTGTGTCTGCACACGTGTGTGTGCATGTGCCTCGCTGTGTGTCTGCACATGTGTGTGTGCATGCCTCCTTGTGTATGTGTTTGTGTGCATGCACCTCCCTGTGTTTGTGTGCATGCACCTCCGTGTGTGTGTGTGCACGCCCCCACCTTCCTCTGTGTCTGTGTGTGCGTGTGTGCGTGCCTGCCTACCTAAGTGTGAGTCTGTGTGTGCCCACCTCCCTGTGTGTATGTTTAAGTGCATGCCCTCCCCATATGTGTGTATGTGCATCCTTCCTGTGAGTGGAGCGGGTTGCGTGCATCTCTGTGGACCTGTGTGTGTGTGCATACACGCATCCCTGCATGTGGGTGGGTGCATACCTCCTTCCTGGGGGGTGGGCATGTGTGCATGCCCTCCCTTTGTGTGTGCCTGCACCCTCCCTGTATATGTGTCCACGTGCACCTGCGTTTTTGTATTAATGTGGCAGGAGAGTGTGTCTGCACACCTTCCCTGTGTGAGTGTGTGTGTGTGTGTGTTTGCACAGTCACACCCTAGGTTGCAATCCAGACTAATAAGGGTTGCGTCACCATCTGCTCCATAAACTGGGGATCTCACCATGCTTTGCTGTTACAGCCCTTTCTCCCTCTCCAGCCACCAGCATGCAGGGCACACCCTGAGTGGCTGTGTGTAGCTAGAGCCCTGGTCCAGCAGCACTCATGCCACCAGCCGCACTCTGCCTGTCACAGCCTTGGTTGCTACCTGCGGGGTGACCCTGACACATGGCCAGTCCTGAATTTTCCCCCAAAACATGTCTTCTGCGCTGTCCAGTTCTTTCCCGAGCACTTAGATATTAGAGATCCATTGCCCCTGTAAGGGGTCAGTGCACAACAGGTTGCTACTTTAACTGGCGTTCAATGTCAGCACAGCACCGGAGTAGGTCTGCTTAAAAACACCAATCTGTTTGTTTAAGTACAGAGAGCTAGATCGGAAGGCAGAATGCAGGTGTAAGGCAGTAACATGAGAAATGGGTACAAGAAAAATAAAGCTAAAACAGTTTCCAGTAACTGAGTCTGAATGAGCTAGACGTGGTTCAAGGTCAAATCCCTACCACATGCTCCCAGCAACAGGGCTGACTAAATGTTCATGTCACAGTCCCTGCCAAAGTCCAAACCTGGTTCCTTTGCCCGCTTAGGGCAGTGGTTCCCAACCTCTTTTCATTTGCAGGCCCATAACAAATTTCAAATGCAGGTGCGGGCCCCTTTGGAAACTTAGCCAGAGTGTGCGGACCCCCAAAGAACTGCAGCCCACAGGTTGAAAACCACTGTCAAGAGTGAGAATGAGAGAGCAAATCCCTGGGGTGTTTTAGCCCCACACTTTTCTAGTCCAGTTCCCCTTTGAAATGTGTTTTCCTGAGGGTTTCCCGAGATAAAGTTCCTTCCCACTGTGAGGACTGAGAGATACGCCCCCTTGCTGCCAAAGAATGGCCACCTGACTGGTGATGGCTAGTCAACGCTGACACCTGGCAAGAGGCGTCAGCTTGTCCTTTGTCTTTGACAAACAGGCTCATCTCCTCCCCAGACTTGTCTGGTAAACACACTTCAGTCGTCATTTCGTCTTATGTTTCTAACTGGCCATACACATGTGCTGCACACACGGCATCATGCTATTATTGACCAGTGAGTTACTAGTTCTCAAGTGATACCTCGTAAGGCATATTTTGTATGAAGATTATTACAGTGGTTAGGATGTGACTGCAGGGGGGCATCCAGTCACACATTTCCCTGTGCGTGCATGCGTGTGTGTGTGTGTGCCCTCTCTCCCCGCATGTGTATGTGTGTCTGTGCCTTCCCTCCCTCCCCGTGTGTGTGTGCACGTGCACCCTCCCTCCCCGTGTGTGTGCGCCCTCCCTCCTCGCACGTGTGTGTGTGCGTGCACCTTTCCAGAGGAAGGGGGTCTGTGCTGCCTCCCCATGTGCATGTGTCCAGTCCCTCTGTGTGTTTGTGTTTGTGTTTGTGTGTGTGTGTGTGTGTGCATGCACCCTCCCTCCCCGCATGTGTGTGTGCGTGCATGCACCCTCCCCGTGTGTGTGTGTGTGCATGCACCCTCCCTCCCCGCACGTGTGTGTGTGTATGTATACCTTTCCAGAGGAAGGGGATGTCACGGAGTCCCCGGGCGATGCTCTGGAACTGCTCCCCACAAAGCCAGGCAGGACTTTGGGGAGCCTCCTCTCCCTTGGAGCAGACTTGTTCAGGGCAAGAAGCTCACACGTCTTCACCTCCTGGGTCTCTCCTTGGAGCATTCAGCATCCTCTGCCCCTCCGTGGGCTTCCCACAGCGAGCCCACCCAGGCGGGGTCCTGGGGAAGCCACAGGGTTCTGCACCCCCACTTTGCAGTCAGACGTGACTCTCAGCCAGCAAAACAGAGGTTTATTCGATGACAGGAACAGGGTCTAAAACAGAGCTTGTAGATACAGCGAACCGGACCCCTCGGCCGGGTCCATTCTGGGGGGCAGTGAGCCAGACCCCCAGGTCTGCACTTCACTCCTCGTCCCCAGCCAGCTCCAGACTAACAACCCCCTCCAGCCCCTCCTCTCTGCTCAGCTCCTTTCCCGGGCCAGGAGGTCACCTGACCTCTTTGTCTCCAACACCTTCAGCTGGCACCTTTGCAGAGGAGGGGCCCAGGCCATCAGTTGCCAGGAGACAGAGGGTCAGGCATTTAGGTGCACTGGCCCTTTGCTCTGTAGCAATCACACACCCTTATTCCACCACTTAGATACTTAAGAACTGCAGAGGGGACACTGAGGCACCAACACAGTATTCAGAGAAAACATTAAGAACATTCCCAGTTCGCCACAGGGGGTCTGTGCTCCCTCCCCATGTGCACATGTCCAGTCCCTCTGTGTGTGTGTGTGCGCACGCGCGTGTACGTGCACTCTCCCTCCCCATGTGTATGTGTGCATGCGCATGCGCCCTCCCTCCCCACACGTGTGTGTGCACATGCTCCCTCCCTACATGTGTGCACCCTCTCTCTGGGGCATGCGAGGCCCTACCACACTCTGGGGCTGGGAGTCTGGCACTAAGGGGAGGATCCTGTCCTGACAATGACTCCTCAAGGGGGCAGGGCATCACTGCAGAGCCTTCTACACAGGCCGGGCCTTGGAGGCGCGTATTGTCATTCCCTGAGGCACTGGGAGGATGTTGGGAAATCCCAGGGGGTTGCTACACTGCGATGGGTTAGCATAGCTGCTTCCCTGGTTGGTTCCACTGGCCTGTTCAGCTCTGGCTGGAACAGTCTGGTGCGGAGCTGGGTCAGGGACCTACCTTGCCATTCTGGAGAGCTGAGTCCAATGGAGATTTCACAAGAGCCGGGGGTCAGGGTGGGTTTAGCTTAAGACTGTGTTACACTGTCTCTGTGCAGGAGCCCCTCACTACAGCCAGGTGCCCAGCTCTGACAATGGGGGGGAAGCATGAGACCTGAGATGAGAATCAAGGAGTATTGGCTGTGGGTTGGGATTGATGAGCCCCAGCAGGGGCCATTCTGCTCTCTCTGGGGCTCTAACGCCCTGGTAGTGCTTCTCCCGATGGGCTGGGCCCTGTCTGCGTGTCTCCCGCAGAGCTCTGTGCAGCACCCTGTCTCTGCGTGTTTCTCCAGTGCCACATGGACGGTTTCCGTTCTGTTTCCCAGGGACCCCAACAAGCCTGTCCCCCAGGACACCAAGTTCATTCACACCAAGGCCAACCGCTTTGAGGAAGTGGCGTGGTCCAAGTACAACCCTCGCGACCAGCTGTACCTGCACATCGGCCTGAAGCCGAGAGTGCGAGACCACTACCGAGCCACCAAGGTGGCCTTCTGGAAGCACCTGGTGCCCCACCTGTACAACCTGCACGACATGTTCCACTATACCTCGACCACCACCAAAGTGCCGCCTCCAGATGCCACGCAGAACTCACACATCACCCGCCGGCCCAACGGCAAAATCTGGACTACCAAGCGCCCAGCCATCTCCCCGGCTTACAACAGCGAAAACCCCAGGGAGAAGTGGAGCCCGGAGCAGGAGGCCGGCACGTTGCTGATTGAGAACCCCCGGGACTACTCCACCGAGCTGAGCGTCACCATCGCTGTGGGGGCCTCCCTGCTCTTCCTCAACGTGCTGGCCTTCGCTGCGCTCTATTACCGCAAGGACAAGCGCCGGCAGGACACACACCGCCAGCCCAGCCCCCAGCACAGCGCCCTCAATGACATCGGCCACACGCCTGAGGAGGAGATCCCCTCCCTGCAGATGAACCAGGCCCACCATGAGTGCGAGTCAGGGCAGGCGCACGACGCCCTGCGGCTCACCTCCCTCCCCGACTACACGCTCACCCTGCGCCGCTCCCCAGACGACATCCCTCTGATGACCCCCAACACCATCACCATGATCCCCAACTCCCTGGTGGGCCTACAAACCCTGCACCCCTACAACACCTTTGCAGCAGGGTTCAACAGTACAGGGCTCCCGCACTCACACTCCACCACCAGGGTATAGCTCCAGGGGCTGTGCCCACCCAGGCCTGCACACATCCACGCACACAGGGGACGCTGGCAGGAGCTGACGGATGCAGATTGGGCAGCGCACACAGACGGCCCCACCTGGCGGGGTGGAGCAGAACCCCAGGGCTGGCAGGACCCCTGCTATGGGACAAGTGGGCTGCTCGCCCCTCCGGCTCACTCACTCGCTCTTCTGTTTTTATTTTGTAAAGTGCTTTGACTCTCCGTAGGGCTGACGCCGAGGCAGCAGGACCCAGCCATAGCGGTGCAGGAGAACGACAGCAGAGCGTGTGCAGAGAGCGTCACCCAGCCCTGCATGCTGCATCCCGCTGGAAGCTCCCATGAAGGACACTGAGAAGGACTCGTCTAGGGAGAAGGTGATGGCGTGCCTGCCCCCTGGCCTGGACATGACACTAGAGGACTCTGCACCACTTGGGAGGTGGTGCCTCCCGGAGCCCTCTTCCCTCCCCCCAAGTACATTGGGGACGGGCTCGGAGCTGTCTTTGGCATTCTCTTTCCACTGGACCTGTTGGGTTGATTGAAATTTGCCATTCAAAGTGCCGTGCAAAAGGCTCCAACGCTCTGTCAAACTGTGGTGTGAAGCAGCTGTCTTGGGCCACTGGCACTGGGTGGGTGAGATTGGTGCCAGGGTTGTCGCTGGGTGGGAGGACTCAGTACCCAGTCTGGCGCTGAGCAGAGGGCTCGGTGCCTGGTCTGGCGCTGGAAAGGGGCTCGGTGCCCGGTCTGGCACTAGGGGGGCAAGGGCTTGGTGCCCGGTCTGGCGCTGGGCAAGAGAGGCTCGGTGCCTGGTCTGGTTCTGGGCAGGGGAGCTCGGTGCCCGGTCTGGTGCTGAGTAGGGTGGGCTCGGTGCCCAGTCTGGTTCTGGGCAGGAGGAGCTTGGTGCCCGGTCTGGTGCTGGGTAGGGTGGGCTCGTTGCCCAGTCTGGCGCTGGGCAGGGGAGCTCGGTGCCCGGTCTGGCGCTGGGCAGGGGAGCTCGGTGCCCGGTCTGGCGCTGGGCGGGGGAGCTCGGTGTCCGGTCTGGTTCTGGGCAAGAGGCTCAGTGCCTGGTCTGGCGCTCAGCAGGAGGGGCTCAGTGCCTGGTCTGGCACTGGAGGGGGGCAAGGCCTCAGGTTGTTGCTGGGTGGGAGGAGTCAGTGCCTGGTCTGGCGCTGGGTGGGGAGGTCTCGGTGCCTGGTCTGGCGCTGGGCGGGGAGGTCTCGGTGCCCGGTCTGGGGCTAGGGGCGGGAGAGGGTTCGGTGCCTGGTCTGGTGCTGAGAAGGGGGGCTTGGTGCCCGGTCTGGCGCTGGGCAGGAGGGGCTCGTGCCCGGTCTGGCACTGGGGGCGGGCAAGGGCTCAGTGCCCCGTCTGGCAGACCAACCCTAGGTGTGGGCCCAGCACCTCTGCTCCTCCTGCTGCAGAGAATCTCTTTTGTGTCGGTTGTGTCTCTTTGCAGAGATGTTTTTTAAGCAGATCTTTAGTTCTTTACACACTAACGGAGTCGCTGCGTTTTGTCCTTTGTAAAGATTTTAAACCAGGTGTTCTTGATATAAAGTAAAAAAGCCAGTTAGAATCTCAGTGTGTGCCACTGCTCCCACCAGCCAGGCCCCCGCCTGCTGCCTTCCCAAGAGAGACCATCTGTGCCATGCCCGCAACCAGCAGCCTGGGCCGGCAGGGCACATCCCCACGGGGCTGACATGCAGCCCCCTTTTCTATTTTTGATATTTCCCCTCCCCTGTAGTTCATGTCTGTGTATTTCAGCCAAATAACGTGTGCGCTATGGCCCAAGTCTGTGAGCATCGCTCTGCACTGCCAGCACTCCTCTGGCAACAGCCATTGCCAGCTCGTCCCGCCTAGGACCCCCATCCCTTCACTAATACCCTGCTACACCGCCGCCCTCCCTACTAAATCCTACTAACGCCCCTCCATCCCTGTCATCCGCTGGCTCCCCCGTCAACCCCCTCCCTGCCATCCTCTGCCAGCTGCCCCCCACCCTCCTCTGCTGGCTCCCCTGTCCTCTGCCAGACCCCTCCTTGCCATCCTCTGCCAGCTCCCCCCAGGCCGTCCTCTGCCGGCTCCCCTCTGCCATCCTCTGCCAGCTGCCCCGTCCCCTCCCTGCCATCCTCTGCCGGCTCCCCTGTCCCCTGCCAGCTCCCCCCACGCCATCCTCTGCTGGCTCCCCCTCCCTGCTGTCCCCTGCCAGCTCCCCCCGTCCCCTGCCATCCCCCTCCCTGCCGTCCTCTGCCAGCTCCCCTCCCTGCCCTCCTCTGCCAGTTCCCTCATCCCGTCACCCCCTCCCGGCCATCCTCTACCGGCTCCCCTGTCCCCTGCCAGCCCTCTCCCTGCCATGCTCTGCCAGCTCACCCCCCACCCTCCTCTGCCGGCTCCCCTGTCCCCTGCCAGCTCACCCCCCTGCCCTCCTCTGCCAGCTCACCCCCCACACCGTCCCCTGCCAGCCCCCTCCCCACCCTCCTCTGCCACTCTTGATGTTTTTCACCGCTGCCATTGCCATATCATGCTGCCCTCTCAGTCCCATTGCTGCTTCCATCCTTCGCCAGCCCTGCTGCCCGCCATGTTCTGCCTCTGTCCCTGCCTCGTGCCCCCAGCTCCGCTCTGCATGTGCGTGAGCTGCTGGTGGACAGTGCAGGCGACACAGGGTGTGATGATGCGGTTCTGGCAGGACCCAACTGAGAATGCCAAATCAAGACCAATTGCTCAAACAGGGCAGTCACAGCCCAAGGCTGGGGTTTCTCTACCTCTAAGGCAGACCAAACCAGCCAGACAAAAATGACTTTAGTTTCACCCCACTGGCTAACCACAAGTCACACAAGCAATTTCCTTAGACACTCCAGTCTCCCAGTCCCAC
>NC_133776.1:105953347-105964170 GCF_003597395.2 Chelonoidis abingdonii
ATCATAACCAGTAACCCGTAACCTGGTCTTAGACACCTTATATGACCCCCTTTACATAGGATTTGGTGCCACTACAGGACCTTGGTTGCAACCCATGTTCTATATGGTCCCAGATTATATCAATAACGTCACACAGGGGCAGCCAGGTGCACAGCAGAGCCCTGGCTCAAGCAGCCTGGTGTGGCAAGGGCTCGGCTCATGTGGAGTGAGAAGCCCCTACCCGGGTAGCGCAGTGAATGGTGCAGAGGGGGGGTCACACAGTATGTGGGGCTCAGGGTATGTTTTATTGACGTCTCACCTCAGTCCTTGCTGGACATTTCTCCACCCCCCCAGAAAGACCCCAATATTCTAGCAGTCACCACTCAGGAGCCCAGGCCTACAGGGCAGGATGGCGGGGCTGCAGGGAGCCTGGGGCTGTGGAGCAGGATGGACGGGCACTGGGGGGGAGCCCAGGGCTGCCGGGCAGGATGGAGGGGCCTGGGGCTGCAGGGCAGGATGGAGGGGTGCTGGCGGAGCTAGGAGGAGCCCAGGGTTGGGGGTGCAGGATGGAGGGGCACTGGCAGGGCTAGGGGGGAGCCCAGGGGTGCAGGGCAGGATGGAGGGATGCTGGCAGGGCTGGGGAAGAGCCTGGGGCTCTGCGGTAGGATAGGGGGAGCTGAGGGGGAGCCTGAGACTGCAGGGCAGGATGCAGAAGCACTGGCAGGGATGTGGGGGAGCCCAGGGCTGCAGGGCAGGATGGAGGGCTGCTGGCGGAGCTAGGAGAGGAGCTTGGGGCTGCGGGGCAGGATGGAGGGGCGATGGCAGGGCTGGGGGGAGCCCAGAGCTGAGCTAGCAGGAACATGCAGCACAGCTGGGTACTGTTGGTGTGACCTGAGTTTCTTCCATTCTTGGCACTGGAGGAGCAGCTTTTGCCTGGGGCGGGAGAGGCCCATGGCTGCGTTGGGCCTGGGCTGTTGGACACAAGCTGCACTTGGCCATTCCCTCCAGGCGCACGAGCACTGAGCTGTACCCCAAGGCTGCCCCCCAGGGTGCCCGGGGGGCCCTGGCAGAAACACCCTGACGCGGGGCCTGCCACATGTGAGCTGGTGCTGCCTGGCTCCAGGCATCAGTGGCCAGACACAAGTGGGCTGGGGAGAGGGTGCAAGGGTTGGGCCCCAGCCAGTGCAAGGCCAGGGGCTATCCCACTCCCCTGGCAGCCCCCCAGAGCAGCTCAGCCCAAGGATGGGGGGGCAACTGGGGGGCTGCAGTCTGCTCCTGCCTCTCTCCGCATGACTGCTGGCTGGCAGGGCACATTTCGCTCGCTCCAGGGGCCCAAGCCACAGCTGCAGCTATGTGCCTTCCCCCGGGCTCTGCCACCCGACCCCCGCCCTCTGTGCCCCAGGGCTCTGCCACTCACCCAGCACCCCCCAGGGTTCTGCTACTTGATCCCTCCTCCCCACCCCGTCTCTGTCACCCTCCCCCGCCCGGGGGTCTGCCACCCAATCCTCCCCCCATCCCAGGGCTCTGCCACTGAATCCCTGTCAGGGCCTGATTCTCATGCCAGGGCTTTGCCACCTGATTTCCCCCCCCCCCCCCCCCCGCCCAGGGCCTGAGTCCTCTCGTCCCCCCAGGTGCTTGTCTCTAATCCCCTCCGATCCCAATTTGGTCAAAGGAGCCCAGAGCCAGGCCCAGGGGCTTGGGCTCATACTCTGAGATGGTCGGCCAACTCTGCGTTCCCCATTTCATGCCATGTAGGGCAATGTAAAGGATCCCCCCAAAGAAGGGGGGGGACAGAGCAGGGCCTTGGGGAAGGGAGGGCGTGTGGGGGCAGAGCAGGAGATACAAGGGTTACGGAAGCAGGAGGGGGGCCTGGGGCTGGGCAGAACAGTGCTGAGTGCAGAATGTATTTATACTGTCACCCGTGCAGAGTAACAACCTCCAAATAAAACATGCTATTTTGAATAGTGTGGCGTCCTGTGAGCTGTATGGGGGACGGGGAGGAATCTCAAAAGCTAGCTGGGGCAGGAGAGGAGAGCACCAGAACCTAGTAGGGAGTGAGGCAGGAGTCCCAAAGCCAGGGCAGGGACTGGGGCACCACAGTCCAGCATGGGTGCGTGGGAGTTCATTGGCATTGTCCAGTGCCAGCTACATGGTCCCTGTGCCTGGGTTTGCCAGCAGGGGCCTTGAGGAGCAGCCCTCATGCAGCGCCATTGGCAGCAGATGCTCGCTTTGCATGGGGGGGGGGGCTGAGTGGGGGGGGGGCTACTGAACCACGGCTGGGTGGCTGGCTGCAGGCTGAGGCAGGGGGGGTTCCAGTGTGTTACTTCTCATGCGCTCCCCAGCCCACTCCCAGGCACCATGACAGCTGCTCCTGCCCCTCCTGGTCCCAGCATGGGTGAGCCGTTGACTGGACAGAGCAGTGGCATGACAGGCAGAGATGGAACCATCCAGCAACATGCCCCAAGATTTCCACTGCTTGCCCCAGTTCCACCACCTTGGCATTTGCCCCCCACCACTGCCAGCAATCACAGGGGCTGGACAAGTGGGCATCAGGCAATCGACCACTGGCAGCTCAGAGTAAGGTGGGTTCCTCGCCTTGGCTACACCCATAGTCAGCGTCAGACCAGGCTTTGCCCAACAGGGGCAGTGTCTGTCTATGGCACATCGCTGGCAGTACCCAGGTGACTCCCATACTCCATGAGCCCATCCCCGGCACCCTTCAGGGCAGGGCAGCCCCCTCCACTGTACAGCTGGGGCCTGAGCCCCACAGAGGCCCAAGAGCACCTGGGGAGTCTTAGTTTGAGACCCACTGGCCCATCTTCCTCTGACAACCCAGCCCCAAAGCCCTGCAGCGCAGCAGCCCCGGGGACACCGGTCAGGGCCCTGCTGGCGGCGCCCCAGGCAGTGCTGAAGCAGCTCAGTGGCTTCCCCCCCACACCCCGTGCTGGGGCTCCCTGCTCACGCAGCAGCCAGGGCCAGCTGCTTGAGGAGCCCTCATCAAAGGGACCTGCTAGCGCCGTGCTAGCTGGGGACCTGGTGCATCTCTGGGATTGGGGCAGGGCACGTGGCCCCGCAGTGATGCCCCAGGCTCCTACGGGCGGCATGAGCTGCCAGAGTCTCAGCTCCCTGAGATCTCCCTGCTGCAGGCTGGGCCAACATGGATGTTCCTGTGCCCCAAATGGGCCCTGGGGTTTGTGTCCCACTCCTTTCAAGGAGCGCTGCGTGGGGCAGGGTCTGCCAGCATCCCACAGCACCCTGCACCATCAGGCTGGGCTGCCGCTTCCGCCATCACGCATTGTGCTGGGGCGCGGGCACCCGTGTGCAGGGCAGGCTCGCCCATCCCTCGCTGGTGCTGCCCCACCCATCTCACTGCCCCACCCATTTATTATCCCAATCACCCCATCGCTTCCCCCACAAGCATCAGGCAGACAAAATCAGGGAGCAGGGGGGATTGTGCCAGCATATACAGCGTTAGATTTGGTATGTTAGCACCTGCGACAGCTGGCGGGCAGAGTGGAAGATAATAGATGAATGGGAGGGGCCCAAGGTGTGTGTATGTGAGTGGGGGGAGCTGCCCTCTAGCAAATCACACCCCTTCTCCCCCCTCAGCCTCATTCCATTGCACCCCACCCCCTTCTTGCCAAGCAGCAAAGCTGCTGATTTCATCTCTTTTTAATGTAATTTCAAACAGGGCCCTGCGTGGCCTCCAGTGAGTGCACAGGCCTGGTGAGCCAGGGCCCTGAGCCGAGCAATGAGCCTTAGCTCTGCCCTGGGGGGGGGGGGCGCCCCCCTCCTCCCGCCTTGTGCCGCTTGTGTTGGGGCAACCCCAGAAGAGGCCTGGCAGCTGCTGAAGGCCTCGTGAGCCTGGGGTCAGTGCCATAGTGTGGCCCAGGCAGGGGCTAGCCCCCAACCCCACCCCTCCACACAGGTACTAGCTTAGTGCTGGTTCACCTCCCCCTGCCAGGTGGCTCCCGGCTGCAGGGCACTGGCTGAATTAGCCACTGGCACAAGAATATGCTCCTGGGGAGTCCCTGACAAGGGTTACCCACTGTGCTCAGGTCTCATTGGCCTACTGCTCACCAGGTCGTGTCCTGATTTACCATGGCACCAGTGATGGGGCTGGGAGGGGCTCTGGCCTGCTCCGAGGCGGTGCTTGGCCCCTGGCAGCGCTGATGTTCATAGGCAGCCAATGCACCTAGGGAACAAGACCTGCCCAAGTACCAGCTGGCAAGGCCAGGCATGCCATGCAGCTACGGCATGTAAGGCCCTGGCTTAGCCCCCTGGGTCCTCAGCCCTGGGGACGGCAGGGCTAACGACACCGTGTCTTGTGTGTGGACAAAGAGCAATTCATCATTAATTGTCATGCTAGCTCCTGCTGTCATAGCCCCAGCGCTGTGTGGGGCAGTGCGACAAATGTCCAGGCCTGCCCGAGGCCCGGCCAGGCTGCATTGCACAAGGAATGACACCAGCCAATGAGACCAGGTGCCCTGGGGCTGCTGGGCGTGACAGGGCTGCATCGCTGAGTAACCGCTGGCTAGCGGGGCAAGTGGGACCAGGGCCTTCGCTACTAAAGGCAGTGCTAGAAATGCCCCCTGTAAGCAGCTGTGCCAGGCTAAGGAGTGCATGTGGGAGCGCAGCATCGGTGCTACTAGGACATGGGTAGACACCCCCACCCCCCCCATGCCTGGACTACCTGAGCACGCCCCCCCACCCCCACCCCCCAGCCACACACACACATACACACACACACACACATAACAGTCTCTATGACCCTATCCCTAAGGGCTTAGAAATGTGCTACTGACAAACCAGTCCCTGAGCTGCGATTCTACCAGCCAAGCTCAGGTGGTGCACAACTGACTTTGTTAGCCCTTGCTAGGCCACACCTGCTGATTTCTTTGGCATAAGTTAGAGCAGCCTCAATGTTGCGCTACATTACGGCACTCGCTCACCAGCCAGGAATTGCTGGAGCATAGCCTGCCCTGGCAAGGCTGCCTTTCCCTACACCAGCCATATGGCAGGGTTAGGCTTGATGGCACCCAGAGAGTCTCCAGGCCGGGGGGGGGGGGGGGGGGGGGGGGGCGCAGGTGTATGATGCTGGGCCCTGAGCTGACCAACCACCAGTGCAGGCTCTGTGCGACCACAGGGAGCAAGGGCCAGGCAGACACCACTGCACCACTCGCTGCTGGGAGTTGGGGGGGGAGGGGGCGGAAGCATCCCGGGGAAAGTATATGGGGTGTGTCAGAGCATCAGGGTGTTAGCTGAGGGGGCTCCTCAGGGACAGGGCAGGGGCTGACTGTGGATCCTTAGTGAGGGGGCACAGGCAGGGTTTTCCATGGCTGAGGGGAGCCCCGGGAATGGTGTGTGTATGGGTGGGAACTGCCCCAGTGAGGAGGCACAGGCAGGGTTTGCTATGGCTGAGGGGAGCCCTGGGGATGGTTTGTGTATTGGGGAGGGGGAACTGCCCCAGTGAGGAGGCACAGGCAGGGTTTCCATGGCTGAGGGGAGCCCCGGGGATGGTGGAGGGGGGAGCTGCCCCAGTGCGGAGGCGCAGGCAGGGTTTTCCATGGCTGAGGGGAGCCCCGGGGATGGTGTGGGGGGGAACTGCCCCAGTGAGGAGGCGCAGGCAGGGTTTCCATGGCTGAGGGGAGCCCCGGGGATGGTGGACGGAGGCGCTGCCCCAGTGAGGAGGCACAGGCAGGGTTTGCTATAGCTGAGGGGAGCCCCGGGGACAGGCTAAGGTCCCCCCTGGTTTGCCACAGCAGCAATCAGCAGAATTGCTCCCATTCCTTTAGTTGGGGATGTTGGTGCCTCCCTCTGCCCTAGGAGTGGGATCAGCCCCCCTCCCCCCAAGGCCTACTGCAAACATAGTCCTGCCCTGGAGCCCAGGGCTGCCTGGCTAATTGGGTGTATAAGGAAATGAGGGCACATCCCCTGGGAATGATACTGGCACTTGTGCATGAGGCTTGCTGAGCCTGTGGACAGGCGGTGCCTTAGCTGCTGGGCAGCCTGGGTTTGAACTCTGAGCCCTAATGCACAAGATTTCACTGCTCACCAGGGAGCCTCCTGTGCCCTGAATCTTGGCATTGGTTCCCGTGGGGGCTGGATGAACTGCCTGGCAGATCATCCTGCGTAAAGACACTGGCGGCGGAGAGAGCAGCCTTTGTCCTCCCCGTTTCCCCATTGTGGACAGATACACAGTGGGCTGGAGGGTCGGTAGGGGGGCCATGACGGGGCACCAAGGAGGCTGGTTTGATATGCTGGGCTATGGTTTTGGGGTTAGGGAGACTGGAGTGATTGCAGGGCTCAGGGCTACATTGTCTATACCTGTACTTGTGGCACCAGATTGAGCTTGGTCGAACCAGGTCTGTCTGCTCCCACCGCCCAGACTGAGCTTGCTGGTGCTTTCTCATGGCCCTGGCTGGGGAGGGTGGCGGGGAGGCGCAGGATCGGGCCAGGGCCCAGCACTGGGTTAGCCAGCTCAGCAGCTAGCCAGTGCAGACTCCGGCCTGAGAGGGACAAGGGAAGGGAAGTAGAACTCTGCAGGCACCAGGTGTGGGAGGGAGCCAGAGGCTGCCTGCGAGCAGGAGCAGTAGGCTGGAGTAGCCTGGACACTGGCTGTGGAAGGAAGGCCACGCAGCAGGCAGTGAGAGCCAGACTTGGAAGTAACACATTGCCTCTCGTAGGCTGGGGGCTCTGTAGCAGCAGCAGGAGGATGCCGGGTAGCAGCCAGCAAGCAGGATGTGGGGGTGGTGGGAGGATGGGGTGGATGGACCCCAGTGGGACACAATGGTTACCCTGACACAGCTCTACTGAAGTGCCCCTCGGGACTGAGTTCAGAATGGCTGGTGCTGTTTGCACTGGAACTGTTAGTCATTGTGTAACCTTTTGATGGGCTAGAGTTCACTTCACTGCCCTTCTCTGGTGCGTAAACCCTCCCCCCAAAAGTTGGTGAATCACACTTATTGAGACAATTTAACTAAAACAGTTTGGCTAAAATCAAACATTCAAAGTATTCAATTAAAATAAAATAGGGTTGTCACTTAATTGCAGTTAACTCATGCAATTAACTAAAAAAAATTAATCATGATTAATTGCAGTTTTAATCGCACTGTTAAACAACAGAATACCAATTGAACTTTTTTAAATATTTTGGATGTTTTTCTAAATTGTTATATATATTGCGTGAGGTGAATTGAAAAATACTATTCCTTTTATAATTTTTACAGTGCAAATATTTGCAATAAAAATATACACTTTGATTTCATTTATAACAGAGTACAAGTACTGCAGTGCCATCTTTGGTGTGCAAGTGCAACTTACAAATGTAGATTTTTTTTTGTTACATAACTGCACTCAAAAACAAAACAAAGTCCACTCAGTCCTACTTCTTGCTGAGCCAATCACTAAGACAAACAATTTTGTTTCCATTTACAGGAGATAATGCTGCCTGCTTCTTATTTACAATGTCACCAGAAAGTGAGAACAGACATTTGCATGGCACTTTTGTAGCGGGCATTGCAAGGTAGTTACATGCCAGATATGCTAAACAGTCATATACCCCTTCATGCTTTGGTCACCAGTGCAGAAGACATGCTTCCATGCTGATGACGCTCATTAAAAAAAAGTGTTAATTACATTTGTGACTGAAGTCGTTGGGGGAGAATTGTATGTCCCCTGCTCTTTTACCCGCATTCTGCATATATTTCAGGTTATAGCAGTCTCGGATAATGACCCAGTACATATTAGTTTTAGGAACACTTTCACTGCGGATTTGACAAAACACAAAGCAGATACCAGTGTGAGATTTTTAAAGATAGCTACAGCACTCAATCCAAGGTTTAAGAATCTGAAGTGCCTTCCAAAAGCTGAGAGGGACGAGGTGTGGAACATGCTTTCAGAAGTCTTACAAGAGCAACACTCCAATGCGGAAACTACAGAACCCGAACCACAAAAAAAGAAAATCAACCTTCTGCTAGTGGCATCTGACTCAAATAATGAAAATGAACATGTGTTGGTCCGCTCTGCTTTGGACTGCTATTGAGCAGAACCTACCAGCAGCATGGATGCATGTCCTCTGAATGGTGGTTGAAGACTGAAGGGACTTATGAAGTTTTAGCGCATCTGGCACTTAAATACCTTGCGACGCTGGCTACAACAGTGCCATGCAAACACTTGTTCTCACTTTCAGGTGACATTGTGACCAAGAAGTGGGCAGCATTTTCTACTGCAAATGCAAACAAACTTGTTTGTCTGAGTGATTGGCTGAACAAGAAGGAGGATCGAGCGGACTAGCAGGCTCTAAAATTTTAGTTTTATTTTAAAATGCAGTTATTTTTTGTACATAATGCTACATTTGTAAGTTAAACTTTCATGATAAAGAGATTGCATCTTGTATTAGGTTAGTTGAAAAATACTATTTTTTTGTTTTTTTTACAGAGCAAATACTTGTAATAAAAATAAATATACACTAAGCAC
The DNA here is from genome assembly GCF_003597395.2 of Chelonoidis abingdonii. Lineage (NCBI taxonomy): Eukaryota > Metazoa > Chordata > Testudines > Testudinidae > Chelonoidis > Chelonoidis abingdonii. The sequence continues at coordinate 105,961,805 of NC_133776.1, forward strand.
TGTACACTTTGTATTCTGTGTTGTAATTGAAATCAATATATTTGAAAATGTAGAAAACATCCACAAATATTTAAAGAAATGGTATTCTATTAACAGTGTGATTAATCGCATGATTAATTTTTTTAATCACTTGACAGCCCTAATCTGATGGAGGTTGTAGGTATATGTCATAGACTACATGCAGGACACCAGGTAAGTACCCTCCAGTATGTGCACTATTCAGTTAAATTTTGGGCTGAGGTCAAGAAGAAGGTCTGCCAGCTTTTCTCTTCCCCAAGAGCGCCAAAAAAAAAAAAAAAAAAACAAAAAAAAAAAATAGGCCATACGGGTGGCACTTGGCGCAGCTCAATGCGCACTTCCATTCTCTGTTGCAAATTCGAGTGGCAGGTCTTTAATTCTCGCTTCCTCTCGTGGCACTTTGGCAGCAGCTCAAAGAGAAGAAACTGAGGATCCGCCCACCGAAATTCCCGCCAGCCCAATTCACGTAATAACAGGCCGCCAACAAGTCACCTCTCTCTCGCTTGAAGCCTGATGCTGCTCCGCCAAGATACGATCCTTACCCACGGGTCCCGCCAGCACTGGACAGCTTTGACCATTGATAGACACAACAGCCGACACCACAGTGATGAAGCTGATATGAAGTAAGGCTTTATATGCCATCTCCTGATGTCCTTTCCCGGCAGCTGGCGTCTGATCCTGCTTTAACGATGCAATACTTGTTTCTTCAAAGAGAGAGATTCAAATAATGAAAATGAACATGGGTTGGTCCGCTCTGCTTGGATGCTATTTGACAGAACTACCAGCAATGGATGCATGTCCTCTGAATGGTGTTGAAGAACTGAAGGACTTAGAAGTTTTAGTGCATTGGCAACTTAAGATACCTTGACGCTGGCTACAGACATGCCATGCAAACACTTGTTCTGCACTTTCAGGTGACAATTGTGACCAAGAAGTGGGCAGCATTTCTACTGCAAATGATAACTAAACTTGTTTTGCTGAGTGATGGTGCTGAACAAGAAGGAGGATCGGGCGGAACCAGCAGGCTCTAAATTTAGTTTTATTTAAAATGAGTTATTTTTTGTAGCATGAATGCCTACAGTTTGTAAGTTAAATTTCATGAAAATGAGATTGCATCTGTATGAGGTTAGTTGAAATACTATTTTTTTGTTTTTGTTTTACAGAGCAAATACTTGACTAAAACTTAAATATACACTAAGCACTGTCACTTGTAGTCTGTGTTGTTAATTGAAATCATTATATTTAGAAAATCGTAAGAAAACATCCACAAAAATATCTAAGAATGGTATTTCTATTAACAGTGTGAGTAATCGCATGATTAATTTTTTTAATCAGCTTGACAGGCCTAAAATAAAAGCAATCAGGTTCCATCCCAGTTTCTTCCCCTTTCTGTAATTATACTCTGCCGGGTTCGCCTGTTGGAGGGTTAACGGTATCACTAATCTGCCCTGCAAAAAAGCGCAGAGTTAGAGCCAACAGCCTGCATTCTATCGGTGGGCCAGCTTCTCCCAGCCACAGAGGGCACACAGCCTTTGCAAAGCAGTTGCCTTGACTGCTTGCTCCCTGGATGTCTGGTTCAGCACACAGAGCACACTCTCTGCTGGGTACTGTCTCAGGCCAAAGAACCACCAGCTACAGGGTGAGGGGACAAAGGTGGCAATGGACCGAAGATGAGTGGGCACCAGGCAACATGATACGATACTGCTCTAGCACTCTCAGCTCCTTGTCCGCTGATGGGGGTTTGTGGTATATGTATAGAAACATGGGCCAGGACACCATAGGTGTTAGAGTAACCCCTGTCCAGTAGTGGCATCTAGTCAGTTAAATTGGGCTGAGGTCCAAGGAGCAGGGCCGGCTCCAGCTTTTCTGCTGCCCAGGCGGCCAAAAAAAAACAAAAAAAAAAAAAAAAAAAAAGGCGATCGTTGGGCACTTTGGCGGCAGTCAATCGCGCCACTCTCATTCTGCTGTGGCAATTCGGTGGCAGGTCTTTCACTGTCGGCTTCTTTTCGGTGCACTTGGGCAGAGCTCAAAGAGGAAGAGAGGACACTGAGGGACGCGCCCACCGACATTCCCCGCCAGCCCAATCACGACCACGAGGCCGCCCAACACTGCTTCCTCGGCTGATGGCCTGGAGCTGGCCCCGCCAAGAACAGTGCCGCTTCGACACGTCCCCCAGCCTGGACAGCTTTCGACCCATTGATCAGACACACACAGCCAGACACGGTGATCGGAGCTGAACTGGGAAGTAAGGGCCTTTGATATTGCACTGTCCTCTGATGTCTTTTCCAGCACTGGCAGTCCTGACTGCTAGAACGATGTAATAACTTGTTCTCCTTCGGGGGGGGGGA